>NC_092334.1:58135500-58437500 GCF_046630445.1 Rutidosis leptorrhynchoides | reverse complement strand
GGGTGTAATCCGTTTCGGGAATCAGGGAAATTTAAACCCGCGACATGTTAACCCTTTTGAAACCTTGGGGCGTATTGGAACCGCTCCCTACCGTTTAAACTTCCGACTCAATTAAGTTTCCGTTTACCCTACATTTCGTGTAACAAACTTAGAAACGTGTCCTGCGGAACAGGAACGTGCAATCCTGCTGGATACATCAACTATCGATGACAAACTTCTCTTCGTAGGAAAACCAGTTGAAACTGGGGATCGTAAAAACCGAACCTTAATGCAACGTAAAACCCTGACTATCCAAATTCATGAGAACCCTCAAGGACGTACTTTCACTTATTCATAGCATTGACAACGTAAAGTCTCGAGTAAGAGATATCGACTACTACTTTCAACTAAATTTCGGGACGAAATTTCTTTTGAGTTGTGGATAATGTAACATCCCGCGTTTTTCCGTTAAATTTATTTTTAACACCGTCTTTTTTCTTTTAAATAATACCATTCGTTATTTAAATTCGTAGTTTCCGTTGACTAACGTTCATAATAATTCCGTCATTTAATTATAACATCTCTCGTTAACTTGCGTTTTAAAAATATTCGATCGGTTAAATCCCGCACCCGCTTTGAAACTTGAGGGACCGAAGTTGTCAAGTGGGCAAACTAGTTGACTAGGTCAACTAGTCAACCCACCATTCTCATCCATTCAATCCCTCCATCTCTCTCCCTTTTCTCTCTAGCTCAAGAACCCCATTTCTCCCAACTTCACTAAATCATCATCTAAATTCGATCTAGGAGGCTTACAACAAAACAAATTACATTTTCGTGATCCTCTCTTCATCCTCTACGATTTGATACTAACTACACCGATTTTGGGTAACATTTCTAAAACTCTAGATTTCTTTAAATTCGTGTTTTTGACTTGAAATGTTGTTAGTTAGTGTCTATGGCTCGTGTCTAGCATGATTATATGATTTGTATGCTCGATCTTGATGTTTTGGTGTAACTAGCTTGAAAATGAAAAGTGGATGCTTAATCCTTGATTTTGGATGAGTTAATGTTGTTAGATTGTTAAAGTGCATGTTTTAATTGTGTTACTAGTATCATTAGCCACATTTGGATGTGTAGGTTGATTAAGGAAACTTCAAAAACCCGATTAATGATTTTGTGATGTTTGACTAGGGTTTGATAGTTCTTGACATGAACTTTTGGGTGCTTAAATGCCATGGAATGTTAATTGTTAGTGTCTAGTAGCAATGTATGCTTCATTACCTTCAAAACGGCATATCGTATGTGTAAATTGGATTCCCGAATCATAAAATACGTTTTACGAACTTGAAACTTGAAAATAAACCTTTCTCGATCAATTGACGAGTTTTCGTTTATTGTAAATGATGTTTTTGATTGATGATATGTGGTTAGTTGTATTCCTTGTCGAAATAGCTTTCCGATGATATAAAATACATGTTCTAATTGTTTGCGGATCATAAAATGTGATTGTTTGTGTTTTGGTTCGTGCATACTTTGAAAACTGACCAGAAATCCCTGCACAGAGGGTGGCGCGGCGCGCCCCTACCCCGCGCGGCGCGCCGAATGGCCTGGACAGATTCTGTCCAACTTGGTCAATTTTTGAATAATGTTTGGCATGCTACGCACCTCCGATTAACATGTAACTTGGCCAACATGCTCATATATGATTTCTAAGATTAGAAAAATAGTTCGGAACCCGACCCGAACGTGTTGACTTTCGTTGACTTTGACCGACCAAAGTTTGACTTTTTGTCAAACTTAACCAAATGATTATGCAACCTTCCTAACTTATTGTTATACTTGTATCTTGCATGAAACTTGACAATTTGTTTCACATGCTACATAATCGAGTCGTGTCGAGCCATAGGACTAATTGAACACATTTCACCCGACCTTGTGTCGTAACCGGTTAATTGATATAACTTACTTGTTTAGGTCAAGGCTAAGCAACTTTCATGCACACGTTTACTTGTTGAAGTACTTTTATACTCGTGCACTCGAGGTGAGATCATAGTCCCACTTTTACTCTTTTTGAACTTATATTGGGATGAGAAAACATAAACGATTCTTTTGAACTAAGTGAACACAAGAACGGGAAAACAAACATTCTACATACGAGTTTAGAACAAAATCCTCAATTCGATTATCATTAGTTACACTTGCCGGGTGTAAGCGAGAACTTATGTTATATGGCCATATGGGTTTGACAGCCCTCATCCTTGACGGTTCGCTACCGTCTACGGATGAAATATATTTTCGAGAATCAGTGTTTGTTCTAGCACTAAGTGATGGGGTATACAATGGAAGGAATGTTAAGCTTTGATAATTGGGTGCTCGTGAAACAAACTTTTGGAATGTATTACTATTATTTCATTGATGCAAATCTTGTGGTTCACTTGTACTTACTTACTTAAACCTATGATTTCACCAACGTTTTTCGTTGACAGATTTCTATGTTTTTCTCAGGTCTTGCACGATATGTGAAACATGCTTCCGCTTACTATTTGATACTTGCATCCGATGTCGAGTATACATGCATTTCATGGAGCGTCTTTTGACTTTACTTTAAACCGTGTCGCCTAGATTTCAATCGTACTTATAACGTTGTAACTTAACTTTTGGTTGAACAATTCTTGTAAACTTTGAACAATCTTTATTTTGAAATGAAGGCGACATATTTTGGTCAAACGTCATCTTAAAGACTTATAATCAGGTAATGGGACCCACGTAGCCGACGCCGTCACTTGACGATTTGTCGGGGTCGCTACACCATGAATCATGGAAGCCAAACCTTAAAACAACATATGATCCCGACCGTCAAAATTCGTGGAAATACTCAAGGACGTACCTTCCCTTATTCGTAGAATTTACAACGCAAGGTCTCGAGTAAGATTCAACAACTACTACTTCCAACTAAATTTCGGGACGAAATTTCTTTTGAGTTGTGGATAATGTAACATCCCGCGTTTTTCCGTTAAATTTAATTTTAACACCGTCTTTTTTTTTAAAAACATAATCTTTCGTATTTAAATTAATAGTTTCCGTGAGTAACGTTCATTATATTCCCGCTATTTAATTTTGACATCACCCGTTTACTCGAGCGTTTTAAAAATATTCGATCGGTTAAATCCCGCACCCGCTTTGAAACTCGAGGGACCGGAGTTGCCAAATGGGCAAACTAGTTGACTAGGTCAACTAGTCAACCCATTTCACCATCATTCAATCACCCTCCCTCTCCCTCTCTTTCTTTCTTTTTTTTTTTTCTCTCAAGAACACAAACATAATTCATCATCTAAATTCGGATCGGGAAGCAAACTTCAAAACAAATTACATATTCATGATCCTCTCATCATCCTCTTCGATTTGGTACCAATTTCATCCATTTTGGGTAACATTTCTAAAACACTAAATTTCTCTAAATTCGTTTTATATACTTGAAATTGTGTTAGTTAGTGTCTATGGCTCGTGTGTAACATGAATATATGTTTTGTTTGCTCGATTTGTGGTTTGGAGTAACTAGTTTGAGTTTTTGAAATGGGTTTGCTTAATCCTTGATTTTGGATGAGTTAATGTTGTTAGATTGTTAAAGTGCATGTTTTAATTGTGTTACTAGTATCATTAGCCACATTTGGATGTGTAGGTTGATTAAGAAAACTTCAAAAACCCGATTAATGATTTTGCGATGTTTGACTAGGGTTTGATAGTTCTTGACATGAACTTTTGGATGCTTAAATGCCATGGAATGTTAATTGTTAGTGTTTAGTAGTAATGTATGCTTCATTACCTTCAAAACGGCATATCATATGTGTGAATTGAATTCCCGGAACTCAAAATGCATTTGATGAACTTGAAATGGACTTTTGATGCATTGAATGCCATGGATTATTATTGGTAAGTGTTTAGTTGGATTGTATGCTTGATTACCTTCGAAACGGCATATCATTCATGTAAATTGGTTGCCCGAATCATTGAATTGCATTTATGAACTTGTATGCGGTTAATGTTAAGCATTAGATGCGGTTTTGGTTGTTGTAATAGGTAGATTGATTGATGAAATGTGTTTAGTTGTTTTCCTCGTCAAATTACCTTCCCAACGATATAAAATGCATGCCTTGAATGTTTGCGGTTTGTAAATTGTGTTGGGTTGAGTTTTGATTCGTGCACTTAGGAGTTTCAGCAACCAGGGCCTGGAAACACCTCAGGACGCCGTCCAGATACCCAGGACGACGTCCCACTTTTCTAACCTAGACGCCGTCTAGGAATTGGGGACGCCGTCCCACTCTTTTATTCGAGACGCCGTCTAGCCATTTGGGACGCCGTCCCATTTGGCTAAAACTGGCTGTTTGCCTTGGTCATTTGACATGAAAATGTTTGCTATGCTACGGACCTCCGATTAACATGAAACTTGGCCAACATGCTCATATATGATTATATAACTTAGAAAAATTGTCGGATATCCAACCCGACCCCGTTGACTTTTCTGTTAACTTTGATCCGACCAAGTTGACTTTTAGTCAAACTTAACCAAACTTTTATACAATCATTCTAACATGCTTTTATACTTGTTTCTTGTATGAAACTTGACAACGTGATTCACATGCTATACTTAATCGAGTCGTAACGAGCCATAGGACTAATTGAACACATTTCACCCGACCTTGTGTCGTAACCGGTTAATTGATACAACTTACTTGTTTAGGTCAAGGCTAAGCAACTTTCATGCATACGTTACTTTGTGAAGTACTTTTATACTCGTGCACTCGAGGTGAGATCATAGTCCCACCTTTTCAACAACTTTTTATACTTTTAAATTGTGGGCTGAGAAACATATACTTTGTTACATTTTGTACTACTTACTTTTATACTTTGAACACAAGTACAAGGAAAACAAACATTCCACAGCGAGTTAGAACAAAAATCCTCAATTCGATTATCATTAGTTACACTTGCAGGGTGTAAGCGAGAACTTATATTGTGTGGCCATACGGGTTTGACAAACCCTCATTACGGACGGTTCGCTACCGTCTACGGATGAAATATATTTTCGAGAAACAGTGTATGTTCTAACACTATTGTGATGGGGTTCTATGGAAGGAAACGTTAAGTCTTGATAATTGGGTGCTCGCGAACAATACTTTTGGAATGCAAACGATTTTGATAATCAACTATGGGAATACTAAATCTTGTGGTTCAAAAACAACGTTTACAAATACATCTATGATTTCACCAACGTTTTTCGTTGACAGTTTTCTATATGTTTCTCAGGTTCATACTTGGCTATTTGATACATGCTTCCGCGTACACTCATACTTGCTTGGAGTCGAGCATACATGCATACACTCTGATTTCTTGCTTGGGGTCAAGCATACATACATACATACGCTAGGGATAGCACTTTTGGATTCAAACTTTTGTTTACATACTTACGCTATTTATAGCAACTGTGTTTTTCAACTTATATTATGTCGCAAGTTATTTCATTTATACTTTATGACTTTTGTAAACTTAGACTTGTTGTCGAACGGTTTTGTAAACTAAACTTGCAAGTCTTGTACCTTTCAAATGAATGCGACATAATTTTGGTCAAACGAGTCTCATATAGGGACTACGACCACGCAACGGGACCTAAGTTAACGGCGCCGTCAATAACGGTTTTGGTCGGGTCGTTACATAAACCTTATGTTAAACCATACCAACCACCACTTCCTTACCCGAGTAAAATGAAGAAAGAGAAACTTGAAGCCGAGCAATCCAAATTTTTGGATATGTTTAAACAGATAAATGTAAATCTTCCTTTCATTGATGTGATTTCAGGAATGCCTAGATATGCTAAATTCTTGAAAGATCTAATCTCAAATAGAAAGAAAATGGAAGAACTCTCGGCTGTTACTATGAATGCTAATTGTTCAGCAGTGCTGTTGAATAAGATACCAGAAAAACTATCTGATCCAGGAAGTTTCACAATTCCATGTTTTCTGGGTAGTCTTAGTTCAATAGAAGCATTGGCAGACTTAGGCGCTAGTATAAATCTAATGCCGTATTCACTATACGCTAAACTAGACCTTGGAGAATTAAAACCAACCAGAATAAGCATACAACTAGCCGATAGATCAATAAAATATCCTAGAGGGATAATGGAGAACATGCTAGTTAAAGTTGGTACTTTAGTATTTCCAGTAGATTTTGTTGTTCTGGACATGGAAGAAGATTCTCAAGTTCCTCTCATATTAGGAAGACCATTCTTAAACACGGCTAAAGCAATGATAGACGTGTTCGGTAAGAAACTGACCCTAAGTATAGAGGATGAGAGTGTTACCTTTTCAGTTGATAGAGCAATGCAACAACCACAATCTGCAGATGATACATGTTATTATATTCAAACTATAGATGCACATGCAGAATTATTAGAAGAATTTCCAGAATTACAAGGAACAGGAGAATGTTCTTTAGGAGAAGGGAATGAACCAATTGATGAAGCTGAAATGTTAGCTACACTTATAGCTAATGGATATGAACCAACAACAGAAGAAATTCAAATGCTAAAAGAAGAAGACAGATATCGATACAAATCATCGATAGAAGAACCTCCGAAATTAGAGTTAAAGCCACTTCCAAACCATTTGGAATACGCTTATTTACATGGTGAATCTGAATTACCTGTAATAATATCGTCTTCTCTTACTGAAAATGAGAAATCACAACTCATTTCTGTGTTGAAAGCTCATAAACCAGCCATTGCATGGAAGATTCATGATATTAAAGGAATAAGTCCTTCGTATTGCACACATAAAATCCTTATGGAAGAAGGTCATAAAACGTATGTGCAACGCCAACGAAGACTAAATCCTAATATGCAAGATGTAGTTAAGAAGGAGATTATTAAACTGCTAGATGCAGGTTTGATATATCCAATTTCTGATAGTCCATGGGTAAGCCCAGTTCAATGTGTACCTAAGAAGGGTGGCATGACTGTCATTACAAATGAGAAAAATGAGCTTATTCCTACTAGGACTGTAACAGGATGGCGTGTATGTATTGATTATAGAAAATTAAATGACGCCACCAGAAAAAATCACTTTCCCTTACCTTTCATAGATCAAATGTTGGAAAGATTAGCCGGAAATAGTTACTATTGTTTTCTAGATGGATTTTCCGGATATTTTTAAATTCCAATAGCACCCGAAGATCAAGAGAAAACCACATTCACGTGCCCTTATGGTACTTTTGCTTACAAACGCATGCCATTTGGACTTTGCAACGCCCCTGCAACCTTTCAAAGGTGTATGATGGCGATTTTTCACGACATGATAGAAGAATGCATGGAAGTATTCATGGATGACTTTTCAGTCTTCGGTGATACATTTAAATCATGTCTTGTTAATCTGGAACGAATGCTAATTAGATGCGAAAAATCAAATCTAGTACTTAATTGGGAGAAATGCCATTTCATGATTAAAGAAGGCATCGTTCTTGGACATAAAATTTCAAAAGAAGGAATTGAAGTGGATAGAGCTAAAGTAGATGTAATTGCTAAACTTCCACATCCCACCAATGTTAGAGGAGTTAGGAGTTTTCTAGGACATGCCGATTTTTACCGACGTTTCATAAAAGATTTTTCTAAAATTGCCACCCCTATGAATAAACTCCTAGAAAAGGATGCTCCATTCATCTTTTCAGATGAGTGTATCAAATCTTTTAATATTCTTAAAGAGAAACTCACTAATGCGCCGATCATGATAACACCAAATTGGAATCTACCATTTGAACTAATGTGCGATGCAAGTGATTTTGCAATGGGAGCCGTTTTAGGACAAAGGATTGAAAAACGATTTCAACCTATATATTATGCTAGTAAGACGTTACAAGGAGCACAAACGAACTATACAACTACTGAAAAAGAACTCCTTGCTATTGTCTTTGCTTTTGACAAATTTCGATCATATCTCGTTCTAGCAAAAACAGTGGTCTATACCGACCATTCTGCTCTTAGATACCTATTTTCAAAACAAGATGCTAAACCAAGATTAATCCGTTGGATCTTACTCTTACAAGAGTTTGATATTGAAATCCGAGATAAAAGAGGAGCAGAAAATCTCGCCGCTGATCATCTTTCTCGTCTTGAAAATCCCGAATTAGAAGTTCTAAATGAATCGGCCATACAAGACAACTTTCCTGATGAATATATATTGAAGATAGATTATAAAGAAATCCCATGGTTTGCAGACTATGCAAACTACTTAGTTTGTGGATTCCTTGAAAAAGGATTATCGTACCAAAGACGAAAGAAATTCTTTAGTGATATAAAACACTATTTCTGGAAAGATCCACATTTGTTTAAAAGTTGTCCCGATGGAATAATACGCCGATGTGTATTTGGAGATGAAGCTAGTAAAATATTAAACCATTGTCACACAGGACCAACAGGAGGGCATTATGGGCCTCAACTAACAGCAAGAAAAGTTTATGAAGCTGGATTCTATTGGCCTACAATTTACAAAGACGCACACCTTCTTTGCAAATCCTGTGATGCATGTCAAAGGGCCGGAAAAATAAATCAACGTGATGAAATGCCACAAAATGTCATCCAAGTATGTGAAGTATTTGACATTTGGGGTATTGACTTTATGGGTCCATTTTCAAAATCTCATAATAATCTATATATACTCGTAGCCATTGATTATGTATCTAAATGGGCGGAAGCACAAGCTCTCCCAACTAACGATGCACGAGTTGTAGTCAACTTTTTAAAACATCTTTTTGCAAGGTTTGGAACACCGAAAGCTTTAATAAGTGATCGGGGTACTCATTTCTGGAATAATCAACTTGAGAAAGTTCTTAAAAGATATGGAGTAACTCATAAAATCTCCACCGCATATCATCCACAAACAAGTGGACAAGTTGAAAATACCAACCGAGCTTTAAAACGTATTCTAGAGAAAACCGTAGGATCAAATCCGAAGGAATGGTCCATTAAATTGGAGGATGCACTCTGGGCTTTTAGAACATCCTACAAAACTCCAATTGGAACCACACCTTTTAGACTTGTTTATGGAAAAGCATGTCATCTTCCAGTAAAAATTGAACACAAAGCATTTTGGGCTTTGAAGACATGTAATCTTGATTTACATGAAGCTGGACGTCTACGATTAAGTCAACTAAACGAATTAGAAGAATTAAGACATGAAGCATACGAAAATTCGTTAATCTATAAAGAAAGAACGAAGAAATGGCATGATAAAAGAATCAGAAGTTCAAAAGAATTTAAAGAAGGAGACAGAGTTCTTCTTTTCAATTCACGATTCAAGCTATTTCCTGGAAAATTGAAATCAAGATGGTCTGGACCATTCATAGTCAAAAGAGTTTTTCCATACGGAACGATAGAATTGATAAATTCAAATGGGATTGAATTTAAAGTTAATGGTCACAGAGTTAAACATTACATACATGGTCCGATGGAAGTCGACAACGAAGTTAATCACAATTTCGACACCACAGCTAACTAAGTGTGGGGAGAATCAAGTCTTTAAAGGATAATATGTATTTCTGTTAGAGTTAGATTGTCTGTTTTCATGTAGTTCTCGAAAATGGAACCCGAATGGTCTTTTCCTAGCAGACCCTAAAGAACTAGTCTTCTCCCCCCATTCTGAATTTTTATTTTTTTTAGGTTTTTACAAAATGAAGACTGCCTGTGAACTAAACCATGGTCTAATGCTACACGCTTTGATCACTAAACGTAATAATGACATACTACCGAGTGAAATAGTATCAGTAATCAGAGAAAGAATGGACGGAGTTAGAAAAGAATCCAGATGCGAAGATAATAAGTTACAATTTGGTAAAGGAAAATCAAAATCCGCAGCGAAAAGAAGAACACGACACCTAGAAAGATGTCACAAATGCGGAAAATGGTCACATGGAGGTAAATGTTCAAATAATCAAACCTATTCAAATACCGAATTTGTTACTTTATGCAGAGACGGACCGTTCATATGTTTAGAAGAAAAGACACTGAATGCTCGAGGTTACGCTTATGTAGCCATGGAAAACCAATTAAACCGACTATCTTATGAATGGGATAGATCATATAACTAAGAAATCTATTTCACAGGTATGTCTGTACAGTTTTTATTTATTTTTATTTTTAACCTTTTGATAATAAACGCTAATTTGTTCGCTATAAAGTATTAAATTGGTATTAAATAAAATTAGGTTTGGCGACCGAAATTATTGATATCATTCAAAAATTTATTACATCACTGCGAAATTTAACGTTTATTCTTAAGGTATAAATATCTTTAATCAATCAACCCAAAATATTTCAAAAATTCGTCATGAGTTAAATTAGGTTTTGGAACCGAAATTACTTTACCGAAAAGAGGGGCGCATATTTTTGATAATATTTGATTGATTAAAAGTGGGATAAAAAGACAAAAAGATTTTAAATTTTATTTTTACCATGTTTTTAAAATTAATATTTAAATCTTAAATTAATATTGTAAACTTTGTAAAAACAATATTTTTAAAATTGTAAATATTTGAAAAATTAATATAAGTTTGGTATGAATTTATAATATGAATTTTTAAATTAAGTTTGGTGTGAATTTTTAATTTTTAAAAAATGAATTTTTAATTTTATGCATTTCAAATTTTTAAGTTTGGTGTGAATTTTTAATATTAATTTTGAATTTTATATTTAAGTTGTGTGAATTTAAAAACAAAAATTTACTTTATCTCATTAAGTTAAAATATGATTTTTAAAATTCGTCGTAAGTTGAAGACTAGGTCTTTGAACCGAAATTGCTTTACCCGAGGGAGGGACGAGAACTTTTATTATCATTATTTTTAATCTTATTGAATTAGAGTATGCCAAAAACATTGAAAAAACCCAAAAATCTTAGCTTTTAAAACAATCGCTACAAAAAGACAAATTTTAAAATTTTGTAGAGGGACGGACTAGAACATCGATCCGAAACGACCTCGTCCTAAATAACAAGGAAAACATAATTTTAAAATTAAGTACTTAATTGTTTCATAAGTTAATGATTATAAAAAAATATATATATATATATATATATATATATATATATCAAACTCCGCGACTCGCGGAGTTTGAAGAGTATTTCACCGCGAGTCGCGGAGGGACCAATTTACAGAAAAAAAATAAAGAGCTGGAACAGATCAGTCCCAACTCCACAACTCAAAAACACAGCTGCGAAATACTCCGAAAAACCACCCAAAAACACCCCAAAAATCACAATTTTTAACCGTTAATCATCAAATCTTTTGCTAAAATCATGTTGAGAAGGATGCTATCTAAGAATTACTCAAGAAAAACGGTAAATTTCTACACCTAAACACCATTTAATCCGAAATTTAGTGTTCTTGAGCAATTTTTTCCCCAATTTGATTTTGATGCTTTTTAGTGTAATTATGCTTAAATTGTTTATGTATTATGCTTGTATAACCTAGATTGATGCTGTTTAACATGATTAGAAGCCTTAAACTTCAAATTTTGAATAATCTAGGGTTTGTGTTCTTGAGCAAATTTGAGGCTTTTTGATATAAACAGGTTATGGCCGATTTTTGTCATGAATTGTTGCTAAAATAAGTAATGTAACATGTTTAGGTAGTTAAATGATTCAAACTTTGAGCCTAAATATGAATTTTGAGAATTAAAGTGAACTTTTTCAAGTCTAAAATTCATGAACTTGATTTTTGAAAGATAATGCCATTTGAGACTTGTTTAATTGCTAGTAATGATTATTTTGACATGTTATTTGAGTTGAATGCTTATGAACTTGGCGAACATTTTCGTATATGCTTATTTGAAAAAGTGTAGATTTGATAAAAATGTGAAAATGAGCTTAAGTTTAATATAAATTGATAATGTCATTGTAATTATTTTGATTGATGATTTTGCTGACACTAATGCATATTTGGATGCACAAAAATTGTGTTTGATGTGTTTTGCAGAATGAAAGGGGTGAATCTTCATCCCAAGCCCGCAATGCTCCTGCTGAGAATTTGGAACAACAGGAGGTGGATAACTACTACAAGCAGGATATACCTCATCCAGTCATGACCTTTTCTGATATGCACTTGGAAGAGTTGCACCCGAACCTGAGATTTGACAGACTTTGGATAGATTATCCAAAATATCAAAGGGGTTTGCATACTCTTCATTCTAAGGTTTTTGAGGTACCGAGGGTCATAGAATGGGGACCCTTAGAAGCTGTAGAACTGGCCGGGCCAATTAGGGAATTACTTGTACAGAGGTATGGTAATTCTTCTTTTAATGACTGGGTACGTTTATTCACCATGCGTAGACCTGTATATAAAGTATGGTGTGAAGAATTGTTATGTAGTATAGAGTTGAATGATCGGGTAGCTAGTTTAACCGATCGTTCTTTTATTAGATTTTTGTTAGGCGGTTCGATGCGCCACATGTCTTTACTGGACATGGCTCAGGCTTTACGTATATATACGCCTGAGGAGTTAGCGTCTGCCGATTGTAGAGGATTGATACTAAACGGTAGAAAGATAGATAAAAATTTTGATACACACGGTGTGTGGAGTCAAATGACAAGCCATCACCGTTTCAAAGGGGGAAATTACTCTTATTTGGATAAAGATAGAGCCGAATTAAGAGTGATACATAGGTTTTTAGCTAATTCGATTACACAAAGGGGTAAGAACAAGGAAAAAGTAAATGAACAGGATTTGTTTTACCATATGTGTATTCGAGACCCACAAAGCGCTGTAAGTATACCGTATTGTGTGGGTTATTATTTATCAGCTATGGTTCGGGGGATGCGACCGCATAGCATAATAGGAGGTGGTATTTTTATTACTTTGATTGGTGAATATCTCGGTGTGGATATAAGTCGGGAGGGATTATTAGTAGAAGAACCAGAACCCCGCGATACTATAGGTTTAAATGTATACCATGGTGCGAAAGTTTTGAAGAGGCGAAATAACGCCGCAGTACGATACCATGGTAGACATCCACAGGTGGAGAGAAACCAACAGCAAGGTAATGTAGGAGGGGGGAATGAGATGCAAAAAATGCAAAGGTTTATAGCTTCTCAGGAATACGAAAATGCTAGACAGAGAGCATTTGAAGATTGGCAAGTTCATCAGAACCAAATCATAGCTCATTGCCAACATATAGGTAGAAACTATATTCCTACACCGAAACCCATCTTCCCTCCCTGGTCTATAGAGATGCAGCCACCGTATCCTACGTATGACCCTGCCGAAGCATTCTATAGCACCTATGGTTATGCCTGGAACCCCTATTGGTACCAGTATCATCCCTAGTATACTTAGTTTTATTTATTTTGTAATTTGTAATTATTGATACGTTTAATACTTTTGTTAATATTGTAATCATTTTTATAATTGTCTAACTTTTATTCTTAGATTTTAATAATTTTTGAATGTGGGGTAATATACCAAACTTCAAAAATATGTATATATGTTTGCAGTTTATCTTATGTACACAACAGGGTAAAACAACGCATTTTCAAAGACTGGCATTAAGTTCAGCAAAAGCAACTAATTTTGACGACAAGATGCAAAATATATGTGAAATAACAACAAGACGGAATGAACAAATGATGTGCACCATTTATCATTCAGCAAACAAACGCCAATATATTTGGAAACTTTGGTAAAATTTAATCATTTTCACACAAATCACCCTCAATAATTTAAATTGTTACTGATTTCTTGCAAATGAGGGCATTGCAAGATCTTAAGTGTGGGAAGGGGTTAAATTCTTTCGGATTTTAAAATTTTTTACTTTATACACTTGGTTACCATTAAAAATACTAGTAAAGCAGTAGTTGTATTAGAATCTAGTGCTCTCTGATAATAAAGAACAGCCCTGGTCTTATATACTGACTACCCAATTCTAGTAAAATTTTTCAAAATTTTCAATTAAATGAACTAAAAATCATGTTTATACATATTTATGAACGATAAAACTAGGTTTTAACACCGAAATTATTGTTACCTCAAAAAGGACATAAATTGAGAAACAAACCAAAATGTTAAAATTCATTTAAAATGGAATAGAGGACGATAAAAAGGAAAATAAAAGCCAAGTGTGGGAAAATTTACCAAGTTATCTTAAACATATGTCACATATATCTGTAACAAATAACTGAAAATACTTTTGCTTTGGACTAAACTAAACTGTTTTTACCCGATGAAAGAAAAGAAGAGATGGATCTACACGATGAATCAATTCCATCATTAAAAGGAAGTAAAGTCTTCCGAAAAAGAAACGCGCTTCTTGATTTAGGTCATGAAGTTGTCGTCCAGACCAGCTATAGGTTGACGAAAAATCTAGAAAAGTCATCACTAAAATCAGCAGGAAATCCACGGACCTCAGCATTAAACAGGGTCGCCAAGTGGTCAGATTTATCCTAACCATGAGAAGGATTTATCTCGTACAATGGGGGGGCACCATGCAAATTAGCTGGATAAGACTAATGAATCAGATCCCCAGAAAGGATAATCTCCTTAAAAATTAAAAATCAGCTTTTAAGACTGATATTACTCAATCCTAGAGATTGACCTTAAAGATTGAGAATTCAAACTCATGGAATTCAATGATATCTAAACTCGAGCTTGAACGAGAAAATATTTTGATCAAAATTACAAACCGATTTGTTTTCTGAAAACCCTATTTTCAATGCGTTCATTACCATTGAACGTAAAAACCTAGGAATTCACCTGGAATTCATTAGGTCACCTGAACTAAATCGGGTGTCAACCGTAAGAACGGTGGTTGCATAGTGGTCAAAGACAGGACCTTGTGCCATACCGAAAAATTATAAGGGTGAGATTTACTATTGCTCCTACCAAGGATAGTAATTGCGTCCGACACGTTATAGACCATAATTAAAAGCATGTCAGGGGACATTGCCTTAACAGTTGCTTGTTCAACGCTTTCCTTTACAACCGGACGGTAGTTTATCGAAAGGTAATATACGGGACAAGTAAACTGGACGTGTTGCTTTCCAAATACAAGGTTAGCAAGTGGGTGACACAAAACAGCAAGTTTTGAGCTAAAATTTTCAATTCTGAAGCCCACCAAACCCACAAAAATATTTTGCAAACACCGGTAAAGGGTTATTCCTAAAAACTTATCTAGGGTAAAAACTAGATTTAATTTTCAAAAGATCAAATGTTTTCATAAAGATCCAATTTCCTTAATGGATCTAAATTTTTATAGTCATGTGGGACTGTAAACCATATCGTTACTACCATTGTTTATACCGCCGTATAGAAATCACTGATGTACAAAGTGTGAAGAATAAAGAAGTGATTCTAGTATTTCAAGACGATATTGCTTGAGGACAAGCAACGCTCAAGTGTGGGAATATTTGATAATGCTAAAAACGAACATATATTTCATAGCATTATTTCTCAAGAAAGACAAGCTTTTAGTTGCAATTGTTCTATTTACAAGTGATATTCGTTTAAATAATAAAAGGTGAAGACAAAAGACAGATTCGACGAATTGAAGACGCAAACGACCAAAAAGCTCAAAAGTACAAAAGACAATCAAAAAGGTTCCAATTATTGATAAGAAACGTCTCGAAATTACAAGAGTACAAGATTCAAAACGCAAAGTACAAGATATTAAATTGTACGCAAGGACGTTCGAAAATCCGGAACCGGGACCAGAGTCAACTCTTAACGCTCGACGCAACGGACTAAAAATTACAAGTTAACTATGTATATAAATATAATATAATATATAATTAATTATATTAATTATATATATATTATATTTATAAATAAAAACCGTCGGCAGAGAAAGACTCCAAAGGGACTGAGCTGTAAATTCATTCTCCGCGACTCGCGGAGTTTGAAGAGGATTTCACCGCGAGTCGCGGAGCCCCCAGTTTTGAAACTCCCTATAAAGCAAACCGAATTCTGATCATTTTCAATAATCTTTTTCTTCTTCTTCTCATACGTAAAATATATATATATATTTATAATTTAAATTTTAATTTTAATTATAATTCTAATAATAAGGGTATGTTAGCGAATGTTGTAAGGGTGTAAGTCGAAATTCTGTCCGTGTAACGCTACGCTATTTTTAATCATTGTAAGTTATGTTCAACCTTTTTATATTAATGTCTCGTAGCTAAGTTATTATTATGCTTATTTAATCCGAAGTAATCATGATGTTGGGCTAATTACTAAAATTGGGTAATTGGGCTTTGTACCATAATTGGGGTTTGAACAAAAGAACGACACTTGTGGAAATTAGACTATGAGCTATTAATGGGCTTTATATTTGTTTAACTAAATGATAGTTTGTTAATGTTAATATAAAGATTTACAATTGGGCGTCCCTATAAATTATCATATACACTCAATCGGACACGATGGGCGGGGTGTTTATATGTACGAATAATCGTTCATTTATCCGGACACGGGAATGGATTAATAGCCACTAGAATAATTAAAACAGGAGTGGAATTACATTCAAGGGTAATTGGTGTAATTGTTAACAAAGTAGTAAAACATTGGTTTACACGCAGTCGATAACCTGGTGTATTCATTAAACAAAGTATTAAAACCTTGTTACAATTCGAATCCCCAATTAGTTGGAATATTTAACTTCGGGTATAAGAATAATTTGACGAGGACACTCGCACTTTATATTTACGACTGATGGACTGTTATGGACAAAAACCGGACGGACATATTAAATAATCCAGGACAAAGGACAATTAACCCATGGGCATAAAACTAAAATCAACACGTCAAACATCATGATTACGGAAGTTTAAATAAGCATAATTCTTTTATTTCATATTTAATTTCCTTTATTTTATATTTAATTGCACTTCTAATTATCGCATTTTTATTGTTATTGTATTTAATTGCACTTTTAATTATCGTACTTTTTAATTATCGCAAGTTTATTTTATCGCACTTTTATTATTCGCAATTTCATTATCGTTATTTACTTTACGCTTAAAATTAAGTCTTGTATTTATTTATTATTTTACATTTGGTTTTAACTGCGACTAAAGTTTTAAAATCGACAAACCGGTCATTAAACGGTAAAAACCCCAATTTATAATAATAATATTACTTATATATATGTATTTGTATTTTTATAAAAGTAAACTAATATAGCGTTAAGCTTTGTTTAAAGATTTCCCTGTGGAACGAACCGGACTTACTAAAAACTACACTACTGTACGATTAGGTACACTGCCTATAAGTGTTGTAGCAAGGTTTAAGTATAACCATTCTCTAAATAAATAAATATCTTGTGTAAAATTGTATCGTATTTAATAGTTTTTCTTAGTAAAATATAAACTATTTCGTATCCCTTAGCTTTGACATCAATAGCATAACTTACATTTATAGCATAACTGTTGTTCAATCAAATGCAAGACACAATTAACCCTGTAACAACCCATTATCTACTTATGAGATGAGGGTGTTTTTATTTGGTTGTACAGTAAGAGGCAAACAACGAACACTACAAAATTGAAGTTAATAGAGTTATTACTCATCATCTACTCGTGCAACAAAAGGCTGAATTACCACCAACAGAACATCAAAAGAAACTGAACTTATAGCAGCAGCTAACCTATATGCACAACAACTAACCAACCATATATAAAATGAAGACAACTCAAGTCAACCAAATATGATTCACAAGCCCACAAAGTGGCTACTGCCACTTTTATGTGAGCATACAATTAAGTTGGAACCTAGTTTGCCAATAGATAACCAGATTTAAAAAACAAAGAATTTAGCCTAATATCCTAGTAACACGTGTGTTGTTTGCTCTAACCCGTAATAAAAGTGCTTGTTTGACCCATTTACATGCCTTTTCGACCCACCCTTTTTGGCACCGGAACAGACCCACCCATTTTGGCACCGTAACAACCGTACTATAAGTCCAATTACGAAAACGGAACAACACAAAATACCAAAACTAAAAAAAGTGAACACAAAATCGTAGTTCTTGAAGTAACTTATATAGACTTAAAATGCATGAACACTATTTTATGCAAATAACATAAAGTAACATAACTAACAAAGTTTGATGGTGGGACTTCGGTACCTGACTTTTGCGATGTGGGACTTCGATACCTGACTTAATATGTAGACTATTGTACACCTGACTTTTGCGCATCGTGGGACTTCCACACCTGACTTTTGCGATGTGGCAATAACAATATCAACCAAAACAACACAAATCAGAAACAATGAATGTCAAATAAAAATAAAAAACGCCCTCCTTTGATGGTGGTACAACTGTCTGCTGGTCTACAGGTTTGAGCTAAAAAGAATTCCATCTCAAGTTTCCCACATGTAACAATTATATACTAAAACAAATCCAAAATTAATAAAACGCATTAGTAACACAATGTGTCATACCTTGGATGAAGAGGAAATTTTTTAAGGAATTTGAATCTGTAATGTGGATCATGTAGCTACCAAATAGAGGGATAGCAGTTGTTATCATCAAAAACCGTAAATCATGTTAATTTAGAAACAATAAATATCACAATACCAATTTTAAATATCAAAATATAAAAACAAAAGAAGATATCAAAATGCATAATATACTGTAACAGATTATGATACTTCGTTTTGAATTCGAGTGGGATTTTAATTGATAAGTCTCAATAATATTTTTCCATATTCAAAAATCGATAAATATGGATAATTTTATCAACTTTAAAATATTATGCGAGTATCTTTTAAATTCAATAAACATAATATGGTAAAGATTTTGCAAATCAATCAATTGAACAAACGAAGATAAAAACCTGGAAATATTTTAGGGCGTGAACTGTAATACGAATCAAATTCATGAGCTGATTTTTTTTCTTTGCTACAATAGCACCATTCTTGCTCAAACCGTAAAATTAAGATGGATGAGACGCTGTAGCAGAAATCAAATTAACGGACTATATTACATAAGAGTGATACCGTTATGTGTATTCCGTGAGATAATGTACAGCGACATGAGAAGCGGTTTCGAAGGCCCGATACAACGAATTGGTGCTCCACACTGATGTACGACATCATCATCTTGTGAGGTTGTATTCCAGTCACCGGAAAATTTTCCGTCGAGTTCGAAGAAACCGTCGTAATATATAAAATTTATACGGTTATGCGGAGGAAAACATGACGGATTCATTGGCGGTAGTGGCGTCGGCTAATACAGCGACATGAAGGCATGACTGAAGGTGAAAAGTATTTGGGGGTTTCAATTTTGAAGAGAGAGAGGGGACGGTTTCAGATGGAAGAGAGAGACATGGACTGTTTAATTAATTTGCTGTTTTTAGGTTTGTAGGGGAATAGAATCGGGACACTTGTCTACCTGTCAGATTTTAAAGGCTAATTTACTGATTAATTTGCATAATACACGTGGATATTAAGGCTGAAAAACGCTCTGGAAGTGACACGTCAGCTTTAACCTTTACGCTTTGTAAAAGGTAGAGATAACTACTCCGTATAAATTAATAAAGGATTTTTTCTAGTATAAAAGAAAAAATTTCATAAATTACAAAGAACGATAAATACCCATTGTATACAAGTAGTTTTTACGCATAATTGTTACACTAAGAAGATGACTTTTATTAAGTAGTACGGAGTATTATTTTCCGAATTGGCAAGAATAGAGTAAAAAACTGACTTTTTATATTCTTTAATCTTTAATAACAGGAAAATTAGTGGGGGAAAATCACTTCGGTACATAAAGAGAAAGATGGGACTATACTTTTCTAGAAATTGAAATGTTTAAAACTAAAACTAAAAAGAAACATAACATGTTATGCATTCAAACCAAGTAAAAAACTTCCATATTTAAACCTTAATGGTTAAATATAGCTTATCACAAGTATATAAACTCCACATATATATCAGAAGAAGAAGAAGAAAAAAAAACATATAATAAAAATACTCCAACTCTTTAGATAATACAAATAGGTATGTTTTTCGGAGTAAATTTATTTGTAAACCTCTTATGTAGCTTTCCAGATACATATCAATTTAATTGTAGTTTTAGGTAAATTATTAAATTAAAAAAAATTGTTACTACTGAAAAGAATTAAATAATTTAAAAATAAAATATCCACACTCAGTGCAAATAATAATGAATAATTAAATAAATAAATAAACGTATATTTTGCGCCGAAAAGATAGGGACTCCGCCTTTTTTTCAATGAAAACACAAACAAAAAAGGTTATTTTATACTGTATGTTTTAATGTTTAAAATTTTTAAATAAATGCGCGAAAACGAGCTTGAAAAATAAAAAGACAAATAAAAAATAAAATTAAATAATAAAATGATTATAATTTAAAATATGCATGAAAAATATTTACAATAACGACAAAACGGTACCGTTTCACAAACACCTAATATTGTGAAAGAGAAAAAAGGATATCGTTGCCGGAATACGGTGACCGGAAAAGTACGGTGTTCCCGATCTTCGTACATATTTCCGGCGAAGGAAAATCCATAGATGGATCTATATTATTCGCAGATCTGATTAAAAATTTCATGTACAGAAACGGAGAATTGAAAAAGTGATCGGGATCTGACAATTAGGGTATGGAGGTGAGGGTGAGTGGGGGGAATTATTGGGAGTGGATTAAAGTTTCTATTTTTATTTTTTATTTTCATTTCTTTTCTTTATTTGCAGTTGTAGCGTAATAATAAAGGAATGAAATGAGGTGTTTTTATTTTGTTTGCATTTGAGAGGAATTTGAGTTGTGTTTCTTATGAGTTCCAGTTGTGTGTCAAATGTACTTTCAAACAAAATGTCTAGTACGTAGTATTATTTTATTCACGTTGGAAAATGATGTAAAAGTATTAATTTATACATTTTATTTTCATACATATATATATATATATATATATATATATATATATATATATATATATATATATATATATATATATATAAAAGTATTGATTCATCTACATACACTCTTATAATACATTAAGGTAGGAAGCCACAATTTCATGACATGTGTCCACTTGAAATGAGGAAAAAATTTCAAAATTTAAGAGTACTTTAGTAAATATACATATACAATTATATTTAAAAAAATGATTAATCATTTGTATTCTACAAATTCAATCGTGAGATTAGTGGGATCTTTTAGCAACCACCTCCATGATAATAGGATTATAAGATTGGTAGTTTGTGAATATTGAAGTTAAATATACGATGCATTAGTCGCCTCACCTAAATAATATTAACTTGATAGACAATTAGTTCATATACTATTATATAATTGAAAAAAAGCAACTCTATTTTCACAAAACTCATTTAAAGTATCCATGAACATAACAAACACGACAATCCATGTCATATAATTAATCCACGATTTTATAAATGTGAGTTTATGTATACAGTATATACTCAACCTATTCATTGTAATGAAAAACGATGTAGATAAATTTAGTCACTTGTGTTTCAAGTTAATATGATGCAGAGATATATAATCATTTATATGACGATTTGGAAATTTCCGACCAAATTTAAACTTGATCTTTACATAATTTCGGCACGATAAGCAAAGTCTGTAATGTTGAGTCTCAAAATTTTTGAACTGTTTTCATATATTCATTTGACCTTCGACTAGTTCTGACGATTCACGAACAACTATTTGTAAATAGATGTTATATAAGTTTAAATATATATATTTATATATATATAATAATCTGGAAAAGATTATATGTTGTTGTTGTTAAAATTAATTATGTAAAATAAAATAAAATATGATATTATAATAATTGCTATTTAAAATATATCAATATCAATATATATAATTGAAGTATATTAAATATATACATGTGATTTCGAATTTATTTTGTAAACAACAATTACGCTCATTTATCATTCGATCAATATTAAACGAGTTAAAAAGAAACTTATGTGATTTTAAAATAAACGGTTAGCCGAAAATGAGTTCTATAAATTATAGACTCATTAAAAATATATTTAGAAACTATTTGTTGAATTTTAAAACTTTTTATATTTTAATTGGGGTTGGGAGTGAATAATTAATGTAATTTTTATTTAATAGTTAATGACCAAATTTTATACTATAGTGACCAGAATAAATAAATGGACTTAATTTTAGAATATGGAATTTTTCTGAATTAAATTTATCCGTAACTGTTTAACAATGGACACGATGTAATATCCCTGTAAAACTGTCGGTACTAAATCCAAATAAGTGGGCGGCTATACTGTGTTGAGTTTCTGTGTTGAGTTCATTACACAATATATGATATAGAATTTATATTAAAATATTATATTATTACTTTTATAATCTATATTATGTATATACATATACAATCACATATATGATGGAAAGAAAAGGATCACTTGCTCGATCAACCTTCCCATGTTTCTTCAATCTTTCCACCGACACCTATCACCGGCAACTACCACCTCCGGCGGCCTTGAACCACCGTACCACCTACAATCCCCACGAGACACCACCATCATCATCTTGTAAATTCTTTTTTTTCGGTTCTAATTAAATCATAAAGCCACCCTCATCATTGAAACAACCACCATTCTATCTTGTTTAATATTTTTACTAAATCATGAACAAACTAGAACACAACTCTTGTTCAACTAATCACGTTTCTGTTTGCTATTCGACACAAGACACCATATCATGTCCACCAACGGCCACCACCTAGAGCCTATTACCATGACACCACCACCAGGAGACCATCGTCACCACCACCTCCTGACATCGTCCACCGCCGTGACCTGCAAACCGTCATCATCTTCACACTACCATCTCAAACCCATTTGCTTTTTGAAACCCACCCATATCAACCCACATACACAAACCCACTTCGAACACCCAAGTTTGCTACGCATATATTTTTTTTTCCTTTCTTCAACACCACACACCATCATACACCCGTTACTGCGTGCTCTCTTCTTGTTTCGATACCCACCTAAAACCTTCCATCTCTCGTTCCTTCTTCCTTGTTTCTTCTTCGAAAACTGCAGCTACATGCCTTCTACTTCCGTTTTATTTCGAACATAACACACCTGCAATTATTAAAAGTATCCGTTTCTATTCGATAATTAACTATTGTTGCTTTTTTGTCGATCTCACAATAAACCCATAACCAAAACCCATCAACCACCTTCTACAATACCCTCAACCTTCTGTTTTCGATTTCAGCTTCAAAAATCCTAACCAAACTACTATCACGCTGTTGTAAAATTTCTACTGCTCCTATTAACTTTATGTTTTATGAAGGACACGAAGAAGATGGTGATACAGTAAACGAAACCCATTTGAATTTAATTGCTACTTCTACCAAACGGAACCAAGGACACCCATCAATAACCACCATAAAAAGATCACCTGCAACTAAAATTTCTGTAATCATGTTTCGCTGTTACCTGGCCGTCCCTTTTGAATCCTACTTTTGACCCATAACAAAACCAAAACACCATGATCGAACCTACTGTTGTTGTTACTATTAATTTTCAAAACCTAAAAAAAACTCACACAAGGATGAACGATGATACTGTTATAGTGATATGGGCGATGTACGATGAAACAAGGAAGATTAAAGAAGATAACGATGATGATTATGTGGTTACAGCTAGTTACATGATGAAAAGGTATCGATAATTATGTTCATGATTATGATGAGCTGTTAAAGGAGATGTTGATGTTAAAAGGATATCGATGATGTTTTAAATCAAAACCCTTTTATTTTTTTGTGTTTTGTCGACTCCTACACCTGGACACTGAATTTGTTTATCATGGGTCGATTAATTTTTGTAGTGGGCTGCCTTCTAATTATTTGGGCCGCATATTTTTTAGACTTTCTATTTTGGCTGTGGATTTGCAAATGGAGTATTGGGTTGGGCTTCATGATCCAAGATTGGATGTCGTGTGTTTTGATGGAAGGAAATGAAAACCGAATATACCTATTAAATATATTTAAAATACAAATAATAACAGAAAAATGGAATGGTTCAGTTGGTTTGAGTGGGTGTTTGTTAAGCGAGAGGTCACGAGTTCGAGTCCCGGCCATGGCGTTTTTTTTAAAGCTCCTCTTCAAAGGTTGTAACATTTACTATTATCAATATTATTAATTTTAATTTAATCATTATTATTACTATCATTATATTATGAATAATATTATTACTACTAAAATTAATATTAATATCATTATTATTAGTATTATAATTATTATTATTGTCATCTTAATTATAAGTATCATAACCATTATTAGTATTATTATTGATATTATGAGTATTATTAATTATTGTTATTGTTATGTTAATATAAATATTATGATTATTATTATTATCCTTTTAGTTAGTATTATGTAATATCACTAAGTATTAATAGTATTATTATTATTATTATTAACATTGATATAAGTATGATTATTATTATTATTATTATTATTTTTAACATTAATTTTTTTCTTCATTATTAATATTATTATCATTTTTATTATTACTAGTATCATTATTATTTTTATAACAATCATATTATTATTATTATTATTATTATTATCAATATTACTACTAATATTATTATCATTACTACAATAAAAATTAGTCATATATAAATATACTTAACTAAACTATATTAACATTTTTATTTATTTAAAGAATATAAAATAAATACATTTAATTAAGTTATTAATGAAACATATAATTTACTAAAATAACAAATGATATATAAATTTGTTCGATTACAATTATGTGTGTTAATATATATATAAATGATATAGGTTCGTGAATCCGAGGCCAACCCTGCACTTGTTCAGTGCCGTCATATGCATAATTGCTACGAAATACAGTATAGTGAGTTTCATTTGCTCCCTTTTTAAATGCTTTTGCAATATATATTTTTGGGACTGAGAATACATGTGCTGCTTTTATAAATGTTTGACGAAATAGACACAAGTACTTAAAACTACATTCTATGGCTGGATTATTAAACCGAATATGCCCCTTTTTAGTCTGGTAATCTAAGAATTAGGGAACTGACACCCTAATTGACGCGAATCCTAAAGATAGATCTATTGGGCCCAACAAGCCCCATCCAAAGTACCGGATGCTTTAGTATTTCGAATTTATCATGTCTGAAGGGAGTCCCGGAATGATGGGGATATTCTATATGCATCTTGTTAAGGTCGGTTACCAGGTGTTCACCATATGAATGATTTTTATCTCTATGCAGTTTGCGAAATGCCTGATATGAGATGTATATTTATGAGAAATAGAAATGAAAATCTAGTGGTCTATTAAATTAATGGAAATGATTGTTTATGATAAACTAATGAACTCACCAACCTTTTGGTTGACACTTAAAAGCATGTTTATTCTCAAGTATTAAAGAAATCTTCCGCTATGCATTTGCTCATTTTAGAGATGTTACTTGGAGTCATTCATGACATATTTCAAAAGACGTTGCATTCGAGTCGTTGAGTTCATCAAGATTATTACTAAGTCAATTATAGTTGAATATATTATGAAATGGTATGCATGCCGTCAACTTTCGATGTAATGAAAGTTTGTCTTTTAAAAACGAATGCAATGTTTGTAAAATGTATCATATAGAGATCAAGTACCTCGCGATGTAATCAACTATTGTGAATCGTTTATAATGTATATGAACGGGTCCTTTCAATTTATATTTTAGAAAACATGACATACCTCAAATTTCACAACTCGGATGACATAAATTGTCACCGACGATGATACATTGTTAACGATGCACACTATACAACACATATGTATCAACTAATAGTGACGCACATGTTTTTAACGTTATCATACAACATCATCGATAAATTGTATGAAGATGATATAAATTGTCACTGACAGCAATACATCGTTAACTATACACGTACACTATAGAACACCTGTGTATTGATTAATAGTGATGCACCGTGCTCGTGCTTTTAACATTATCGATACAACATCATTGATACATTGTATGAGTAAAGTATCATATTTCATCAAGTATCATCGACTTCTACTTATTAGTTATCAAGGAAGAACAAATTATGAGATAAAATATCCACTATAATTCAACTGATACATTTGGAACACTCATTATTGATGAAATTTTGTTGCATCATTTTTTAAATTATTATTCGATAAGATAAGTTTGATTCCAATGAATCTGAAATGAGAACTCAAATTTAGTTTGAGTTATAGTGAGCTACTTTGAATTATAGTGTGTTGTATCTTTAATTTGTATCATATATGCGAGGGTTGCTGCTCCTTTATGTAATAATAATACTTGTTTTTTCTGAAAAAAAATATAGAGTACCAGCGATCGATTCCTTATATTTTGGATGTAATTAAAAATAATAATAAAATATTTTATTGTAAGCAACTTGCCAATAGTTTTTGAAAGATATTACAAAAACGCCATTATATTTGAATGGGATAGATTGATGGAATCAATGGCTAAGATTGCAACTTACCCTATGTATCTTAAGGTTCTATGCTAACCTAACCCTATATATATATATATATATATATATATATATATATATATATATATATATATATATATATATATATGTATGTATGTATGTATGTATGTATATGTACTAGTAATAATTTATACAATTATTTTCATATTTACTTATTACAGACCGGACATATTGATAGTTTAAACAAAACATTAGAGTTATCAATCGTGTCAAACATCACTTCATTTCCTCGTACACTCATCCCAAAACATGCTGTACATCACCTGCAGGGAAAGAACACTTTAGGAAATTAGCACAACGCTAAGTAAATGGAAATATTTAAATAGACATCACTATAAGCATCAAACACAACTTAAGTCACTGGTCACTAATCACATAGTGTCACAAGAGGACCGGCGGCTTGTACATGCCATTAACTATTAGCTGATCGGGCTAGAGCATAGTCCCTATTATTGAACCACATTATAGTTTTCCTGACGTGACACACTCGTCATTTAAACTATACCACCAATCAGTAACACTTGATCCCAACACTTCCCTCAGAAAAACACCATGAAGGAAGGGTCGACCTCTTCCGTTCGAAATGTGACGACCCGGAAATTTCCGACCAAATTTAAACTTAATCTTTATATAGTTTCGACACGATAAGCAAAGTCTGTAATGTTGATGTTTCAAAAATTTTGAACTGTGTTCATGTAATCAATTCCCCTTCGACTATTCCCGACGATTCACGAACAATTACTTGTAAATAGATACATTATATTTAAATAGATATAAATAATAATTTGAAGTAATAAAATACACTTTAATCATTAGAATTAAAAATGTAAAACAATTTACAGAATAATTAAGTTACTATATATATAAGATTTTATACATAATTAATACTATATGTAAATTATAATATATATAAAATGTAAATATTAAATACTCAACATAAATTATTATATAATATATATTATATATAATCAGTAAATGATACATAAATAATAATATATAATATTAATATATTAAATTTAATTACAAGTTATAAAATAAGTTGTTATTATTATTACTTTCACTAGTAATACTAACATTAGTATTAATAATTGTATCATCACTATTATTATATAAAGTATATATATATATATATATATATATATATATATATATATATATATATATATATATATATATATATATATATGAAATTAGATAAGTATAAATGGCTATATTATTATTGTAAATATTATTATTATCAGTAAAGTAAATATTATTATAACTAATAATATTATTAGTACCATTAATAATAAAACTATTTTTATCATCATTATTAAAATCAATGTTAGATATATTATTATTATTATTATTAGTATTAATATTATTATTAATAATATTAGTATAATTAGTATTATTGCTATAAATAATATTAGCATTATATATTGCATAATAATTATTATCATTAGTAACTGTAATATTATTGTTATTATTATATTTGTATTACTATTATATTAAAGAGTATTATTATTATATCTACATTTATTAATAAGACTAAATTATAATCTATACATATAATTAAATAACAATAAGAGATATATAATTAGGGATATAAATACAAACAAATAAACAATGATATATGAAAAGATTATAATTAAATACATATACATATACTGAATACAAACATCTATATAAATAAATACATATACAAATTATAAATAAATAAATAAAAATATAAATACGAATAAAAGCATAATTAAATACAGAAAAAGTATATATTCTGTTTACGATCGTTTTCAAGCTGTGTTAAACTTTGTTTTGTGTCTCTAAATCTGTACAATCAAGAATTCAGTGAACGAATCTAATTCTGTTACTATCAATTTCTCCATTTTATTTTTCTAATATATTTCTGTACTAAGCGAATATAGCCTTGTCGACCAATTTTCACTACGAAACAATTCTGATTGATTATAAACAATGCATTAGTACGTCATTTAATCATACAACCCATTACACTACTGCAAATTCGTGAAAATAAAAATACAAAAGCTGCATAAACAACCCGTTCCCTCTGTTTTGTGTCATTTATTCAAAAGTTTGATTTCAAATGAAATTTTAAAAACCTTAAATGCAGTTCTGTTAGGAACTAAATACTAAATCTTTCTGCAAAAGTTGAATTTCCAATTTTTAGTATTGAATTCTAATTTTGAGGTCAAAGGTATTATTCAAAAAGTCAAACTGGATGTTCTTCGTGAAATTCGAATTCCATTTGATGTTTCAGGTTCAATTGTTGATTGAGATAGTTTATAAGAGTCATTTGAAACTTATTTCATGTTATAAATATAAGTCAAAATAGTCTAGAAATTGAAATTGGAATTTGAGTACATGAAAGAGTTTGACGAATCTGTTATGATTTTTTTTATTTACTTTTCATTTTCTGATAATTAAAACATCTATCACTAGTCATTTTCTGTTAAATGTCTTAAAACTAAAACAAATAACTCAATTTGAGGAAAGGATTTGTATTTGGTCGATTTGTTGAATGGAAGAAGATGAAGAAAATAGAAATAATTTAATACGGGTTTTATAAAAATTGAATTTGGTATTAAATCAGAAAAACGAGCTTGGTTGAATGGTTAAGGGTGTTAGCGATGAGCGAGTGGTCATGGGTTCAATCCCGGTTCAGAGCATTTCTTTTTAAAAACTGGTTCCTTGAAGGTAGTTCTTTTTCTTTTATATTTTCTTTTATTATTTTGAATATTATTATTAAAGTTATTAAAATTACAATTATTATTATTATTATTACAAGTATTATAGTTATTATGATTATTAATGTTAAAATAGGTAATAAGTATCATTCATTATTATTATTATGATTAAACTTATAATTAATATTGATACTATTAACATCGTTAAAAAGAATATGATATTATTATTAGAATATGTATTATTATCATTATTAATATAGTTATTAGCGTTATTATTACTAAACTTATTATCATTAGTAGTAAAATCATTATTGTAATTATTGTTATTATCATTATTATTATTATTATTATGATAATTGTTATTACTCCAAATATTTAGAAGTATCATTATCATTAATCAATTTTTATCATCAAACAAATTAAGAGTATTATTATTAATATTATCATTAGTATTATTATAAGTATTACTAAAAACATAATTTTTACCATTTTAGTATTTTTATCAAAATTATGATTTTGATAATTATCAATATGAAAATAATACAAATTATTATTATTTTCGTAAATATTAGTATTAGTATCTTTTTACAAACAATAGAATTGTTAATGTTAACATAAGTATTATTATTATTATTATTACGAGTATTATTATCATGAAATTACTAAAATCAATATCATAAATATCATTAACACTAAAATTAATATTTTTACAAGTATTATTATTAAAATCATTATTATTATCATTAATAGAGTTATTATTAACATAAGTATATTATTAATGTTATTATCATCATTTTTACTAATATTAACCTAGTATAATTTGAACTACCGTTTTGATAAACAAATGAAATACATATATATATATATACATATATATATATATGTATATATATATATATACATATATATATATATATATATATATATGTATACATATATATATATATGTATATATATATATATATAACACATATAACATAACACAATATTTTATTATATAAAAGGAATATATGAAATATAAATATATTATTAATATAAAAATAATATCATTAATAATTTATATATATAAACTTATTCGACTACGATTGTGTGTATTAATATATATACACAAATGATATAGGTTCGTGAATTCGAGGCCAACCATGCATTGTTCAATGTCGTCATATGTATTTTTACTACAAAATACAGTATTGTGAGTTTCATTACTCCCTTTTTATATATATTTTTGGGACTGAGAATACATGCGTTGATTTTATTAATGTTTTACGAAATAGACACAAGTGATCAAAAACTACATTCTATGGCTGGATTATGAATATTGAATATCACCCCTTTTTAGCTTGGTAACCTAATGATTAGGAAACGGGTATGGCCCCTAATCGACGTGAATCCTAAAGATAGATCTATGGACCTCGACAAGTCCCATATGGGGTACAGATGCTTTAGTACTTCGAGATTATTATTATTATACAGACGAGAGGTTCTATTTGGGGATATTCTATGCATTAAAGTTAAGTCGGTTATCAAACGTTCACCATATGAATGAATTTTAATTCGCGGGTTACGGTGTTATTATGTACTCGAGTTACGTGTACAATTAAATATCTGAAATCTTGTGGCCTATTAAAATGATGGAAATGAATGTGTACGATAAACTAATGAACTCACCAACCTTTTGGTTGACACTTGAAAGCATGTTTATTCTCAGGTATTAAAGAAATCTTCCGCTGTGCATTTGCTCATTTTAAAGATATTACTTGGAGTCATTCATGGCATATTTCAAAAGACGTTGCATTCGAGTCGTTGAGTTCATCAAGATTATTATTAAGTCAATTATAGTTGGACATATAATGAAATAGTATGCATGCCGTCAACTTTCGATGTAATGAAAGTTTGTCTTTTAAAAACGAATGCAATGTTTGTAATATGTATCATATAGAGGTCAAATACTTCGCGATGTAACCAAATGTAATGTATTCGTCCAGATGGATTAGGACGGGTCGTTAAACGAAAACACAAAGACGATATCACTAGGCGTACACGTAGTCACATAGAATTACTGCACTGGTCACAGACTTACTACACAATCTAATCATAAACGTGGCATGGGTTATTATACTTGTCACTGTATAACCACATCTATAAAGATAATCTCACTCACCTGGACACGGGAACTCGGTAGTCTTATTTCACTGAACCTCCACATTTTCCTTTATCACCTGAGAATATCATATCGCGAGTTAGTATACTTTTCTCAATCATATTCTATCATTAGAATACTTTAAAACATTTAAACACGTAAGATGGGTCAAGATGTCACTTAACCCGTTCACATAATCGAGTCTCGCGGACAGAATGTGACAACCCGAAAATTTTTGACCAAATTTAAACTTTATCTTTAAATGATTTAATGTTTTTGACACGATAAGCAAAATCTGTAATGTTGAGTCACGAAACTTTTGGAACTATATTCATGTAATCAATTATTCTTTGACTGTTCTAGAAAATTCACGAACAATATATATATAACTTAATGTGCATATATGTATATGATTTCAAGTTATTTAGTAAAAGATAGTAACATTTGATTATTGATTCGATTGATATTAAGATAAGTTAACTAAAACATTTAAGATGAACCAGTAAAACACTAATTTGCTACAGTATTTTCGAATTTCTACAGTAACCGAAAAGCTACAGTGTTTTCGAAAATCAGTATTTGCTACAGTAAAAAAACTTTGCTACAATAACTTTTCTACAGTAAAATACTATTTTAAAATGAAAATGTATATATGTATATGTATATACTACGAGACGATGATTTATAGAAGCAAATAACTAAAACACTTAATTGATTAAAGCTACACTTCGAGTGACATAGTTTATCAATGATTAAGTTTAATTTTTGATAAAGGTACATGCCGCGTAACGAAAAGTACTAGTTTTCTAAGCGTACGAAAATGCGTTCGAGAAACCGAAACCGGGACATAAGTCGAGTGACAACGTACGAGTCATTGGAACAAAAATTACAAGTCAACTATGCACATGAATTTAATATAATATATAATTAATTATATAAATTAAACATATTATATTTTTATTATTAAATTATGTCGACAAACAAAACGTTAAAACAATGTGAGCTGTAAATCCTCCCCATACGATCGCATGGGAAAGGTGCTAGAAGGCCTTGCGATTTCATGGCAGTCTGGTACTGGAAATGTCCTATAAATTCAATCGATTTCAGTTTGTGAGAAGCATACATCCTTCTATCTATCTCTCTGTAAACATATATAATTATATATATTATAATTAAAACTATTATATGATTATTATTATAAAGATTGTTATTAATCTTAGTATTATTATTAAGTTGTATTATGTATTATTATTATTAATATATTACATAAAATACTACGACGAGGTCTTGATTGAGTTATTTCAAAACAGGTTTTATGAGCGGGATAGAGCTAAGGAAATTATGGGTTATAGCTATGAAGGTTATGGGTACGGTTCGCGGGTTTTGCTCGTGAATCAAACTAGTGTTTATCATCCCCGTTGCGTCTACGTGCTTTCCTGCAATATTGAATCACAATATTGATACGTGAGCATTCATATCTTATCTTTTATATATTAATTGTGTATCCATGTCTAGTGCTCGAGTATATATTTATGCATGCTTGTATGCTAAATTTCTTCGTTAAACAGTTTATGATGAATTACGAATTAAATATATATATATATATATATTACTAATAAAAGGTATATGATATGCATGTTTTTGGAAAGCTAGCAAAAAATCAATAACTTTTTATTTAGAAATCGTGTAATTTCGATGAACGGATTTGATAATGCTAAAAACGAACATATATTTCATCGCATTATCCCTCAAGAAAGACAAGCTTTTAGTTGCAGTTGTCCTATTTACAAGGAATATTTGTTTAAAAATTAAAAGGTGAAGACAAAAGACAGATTCGACGAATTGAAGACGCAAACGACCAAAAAGCTCAAAAGTACAAAGTACAATCAAAGTGGTTCAAATTATTGATGAGAAACGTCTCAAAATTACAAGAGTACAAGACGCAAAACGCAAAGTACAAGATATTAAATTATACGAAAGGACGTTCGAAAATCCGGAACCGAGACATGAACCAGCTTTCAACGTACGATGCAACGGACCGAAAGTTACAAATTAATTATGTATATAAATATAATATAATATATAATTAATTATATAAATTATATATTTATATTATATTTATATAATAAAATCCGTCGGCAAACTAGGAGCCAAACTTGTGTGAGCTGGATTCCACAGCTCCGCACTCGCGGAGCTTATAAAGGCAAAACCTACCGCACTCGCGGAGCACACAAAAACAGTAATCTGCCTATAAAAGGCCATGCAATTCGACCGATTATTTACTTCTTTTTCTTTTCTAATATACGTAATATATATATATATATATATATATATATATATATATAATAATTTTAATTTTAAATTCTAATAATAAGGGTATGTTAGCGAATGTTGTAAGGGTGTAAGTCGAAATTCTGTCCGTGTAACACTACGCTATTTTTAATCATTGTAAGTTATGTTCAACCTTTTTAATTTAATGTCTCGTAGCTAAGTTATTATTATGCTTATTTAATACCGAAGTAATCATGATGTTGGGCTAAAATACTAAAATTGGGTAATTGGGTTTTGTACCATAATTGGGGTTTGGACAAAAGAACGACACTTGTGGAAATTAAACTATGGGCTATTAATGGGCTTTATATTTGTTTAACTAAATGATAGTTTGTTAATTTTAATATAAAGATTTACAATTGGACGTACCTATAAATAACCACATACACTCGATCGGACACGATGGGCGGGATATTTATATGTACGAATAATCGTTCATTTAACCGGACATGGGAATGGATTAATAGTTAATAGACTTATTAAAACAAGGTGAAATTATGTACAAGGATACTTGGCATAATTGTTAACAAAGTATTAAAACCTTGGGTTACACAGTCGATATCCTGGTGTAATTATTAAACAAAGTATTAAGACCTTGTTACAGTTTAAGTCCCCAATTAGTTGGAATATTTGACTTCGGATATAAGGATAATTTGACGAGGAAACTCGCACTTTATATTTATGACTGATGGACTGTTGTGGACAAAAACCAGACGGACATATTAAATAATCCAGGACAAAGAACAATTAACCCATGGGAATAAACTAAAATCAACACGTCAAACATCATGATTACGAAAGTTTAAATAAGCATAATTCCTTTATTTTCATATTTAATTGCACTTCTAATTATCACATTTTTATTTATTGTCATTGTATTTAATTGCACTTTTAATTATCGAACTTTTTAATTATCGCAATTTTATTTCATCGCACTTTTATTTATTGCAATTTCATTATCGTTATTTATTTTACGCTTTAAATTAAGTCTTTTATTTATTTAATATTTTACATTAGGTTTTAACTGCGACTAAAGTTTTAAAAATCGACAAACCGGTCATTAAACGATAAAAACCCCCTTTTTATAATAATAATATTACTTATATATATTTGTATTTTTATAAGATAAAACTAATATAGCGTTAAGCTTTGTTTAAAAGATTTCCCTGTGGAACGAACCGGACTTACTAAAAACTACACTACTGTACGATTAGGTACACTGCCTATAAGTGTTATAGCAAGGTTTAGGTATATCCATTCTATAAATAAATAAATATCTTGTGTAAAATTGTATCATATTTAATAGTATTTCCTAGTAAAATATAAGCTATTTCATATACGCTTCGCATAACATCAAGTATTTTTGGCGCCGCTGCCGGGGAACATAAACGCCTAAAGCGCAACGCTATATTTAAAAAAAAATAAAAGTTTTTATCAAGTTCTTTTTATAAAAATATAAGTTTAAAAAAAAAAAACTGAACCTATAGAAATCGAACCCTTCTGAGCTGAAATTGAACCCTCCGCGACTCGCGGAGAATTTGAACTGGGCCATACCGCACTCGCGGAGGTCCTCTGACAGGTCAAACCTGGTACTCATTTAATGCGAAATTAGTGTTTAATTATATTAATATTAATATTAATTAGGTTTTAATTTTAAATTAATTAGTTTTAGTTTTTATTTAATTTGTATTTTTAAGTTTTATTAAATATATAAAATTAATAGTTTTATATAAAAATAATATTTTTATAAAAATTGTACTTTTTACAACTTTTAGTATATTTTTTATATTTTGCATCTTTTTATTCGTTTTAGCGTAATTTTTGTATTTTTCGCTCGTATTTAGTTTTAAGTCATAGTTTTTGCCATAGTTATTTTTACTTCTAGGTTTTTAGGCTTTGCCGTAAAATCCCTTAAGTGCTTTTTATTTAGACTAAGATTTAGGTACTTTAGAATTTTGCGACGTTGTTCTAAGTTTTTAGTACCTTTTTAAGATATTGCCATTTGGGATATAGTTTTTCTATTAAGCTTTAATATTTTTAGACGCAACTTTTAATTTTTAGTTTTTAGTGCCTTTTTAAGTTTAGACGCGCTACTTTCTTATTTTTATTTTTCAACGCCTTTTATTTTTCGCTTTTTTATTTTTTTCGACGTTTTTCGACGCGCTCTTTTTCTCTCTTATTTCTCGCCATTCTAGTTTTAGGACATAGAATTTTCTATCTTCTTCTCTAAAATTTCTTTAAATTACGAAAATTTATTTTAAGTGGTTAAATTGATAGACATTAAAATTTTCTGGTTCGTAGTAATAGTTGGATTTGTACGTGGACCGGGTTATTGGAGCCAAACAGTACTCAATTATATTGAGACCAAACGAATCCTGCCCCTCTGCTGCATCTTTTGGCTATTCAAAACGTGGGCAAAATCAGAAAAGTCTATTAATTGGATAACTTATATAATTTTTCTTTCTTTTTAAAAACTAATAGGTTATAGGATATTCAGTGAATGCACCGAGCAAAACGTTCACCACCTTTTGTACGTTCACCACCTGTAACTCGATCAAGACATCTAGCAAATATTTTTTCTTTAGAATCGTCATCCAGTCGACCAAGTACTCTAATTCAAATTTCCGATAATCCATTTTTTGAACCCGACCTCACAATTGAGAAACCGGAGAATATTCAGGGACAATTCATAGATCCTGAACCATTAATCTTTCCTCCGGAACCACCAATCATTCAAACAGAGATTGTTGAGGAACCAACCATTAAATCAGAATCCTCTAGTGATTCAGATTCAACAAATTCAATCATGGAGAATCTGGAACCTTTAAGTATGGAAGACCGAATGAGAGCTAAACGCACTGGCCAAGGTCACACAATTACTCAACCAGACATTAATGCGCCAGATTATGAAATCAAAGGACAAATTCTACACATGGTAACTAATCAATGCCAATTTAGTGGTGCGCCGAAGGAAGATCCAAACGAACATCTTCGTACCTTTAATAGGATCTGCACTCTATTTAAAATAAGAGAAGTGGAGGATGAACAGATATATCTCATGTTATTTCCGTGGACTTTAAAGGGAGAAGCCAAAGATTGATTGGAATCGTTACCTGAAGGGGCGATTGATACATGGGACGTTTTAGTTGAAAAATTTCTTAAACAATTCTTTCCGGCATCTAAAGCAGTAAGACTTCAAGGAGAAATTGTTACGTTCACACAGTAACCAAATGAAACTCTATATGAGGCATGGACCAGATTTGAAAAGTTATTGAGAGGATGTCCGCAACATGGTTTAGACACCTGTCAAATAGTACAAATATTCTACCAAGGATGCGACATCACTACAAGAAAAGACATAGATTTAGCAGCTGGTGGTTCCATTATGAAGAAAACAGAAACTGATGCTTACAAAATTATTGATAACACTGCTTCCCACTCACATGAGTGGCACCAAGAAAAAGATATCGTTAGATCATCTAAAGCAGCTAGAGCCGATTCTAGCCATGACTTAGATTCCATTTCTGCAAAGATAGATGCTGTCGAGAGAGGAATGGAAAAGATGACTAAGGATATACACTCAATACGAATTAGTTGTGAGCAGTGTGGAGGACCACATTTGACAAAAGATTGTCTCAGTATTGAACTAACACTGGAACAAAGAGAGAATGTTTCATACATAAACCAAAGGCCTGGAAATAATTATCAGAATAATTATCAACCGCCAAGACCAATTTACAATCAAAACCAGAATTATAATCGAAATGTTCCATACAACAACCAACAAGGTCCTAGAAATCAACAAGTATCCAATAATACTTACAATCAGCAAAGACCTAATTTTCAAAACAAACCACCACAAACCGATGATAAAAAGCCAAAATTAGAAGATATGATGACGAAGCTAGTTGAATCTCAAACGCAGTTTTTCACATCTCAGAAACAAACCAATGAACAAAATGCTCAAGCATTTAGAAATCAACAAGCTTCTATTCAAAATTTGGAACAAGAAGTGAGCAACCTAGCAAGGTTAATAGGTGAAAGAAAACCGGGAAGTCTACCTAGTGATACAAATGCTAACCCCCGAAATGAAACAGCTAAAGCCATTACCACAAGAAGTGGTATTATACTTAAACCACCTGAAATACCTGTAATTTCTGAGGAAGCTATTCCTACTCCACAAGAACCACAATCTGATCAAGATAAGGAAAAAGAACCGGTAGTTGAAAAGGTTAATGAAGATAACACAGTTAAGGATAAACCTTATGTTAAACCATACCAACCACCACTTCCTTACCCGAGTAAAATGAGAAAAGAGAGACTTGAAGCTGAGCAATCCAAATTCTTGGATATGTTTAAACAAATAAATGTAAATCTTCCTTTCATTGATGTGATTTCAGGAATGCCTAGATATGCTAAATTTCTAAAAGATCTAATCACAAATAGAAAGAAAATGGAAGAACTCTCGGCTGTTACTATGAATGCTAATTGTTCAGCAGTGCTGTTGAATAAGATACCAGAAAAATTATCAGATCCTGGAAGTTTCACAATTCCATGTTTTCTGGGTAGTCTCAGTTCAATAGATGCATTGGCAGACTTAGGTGCTAGTATAAATTTAATGATGTATTCACTATACGCTAAACTAGACCTTGGAGAACTGAAACCAACACGAATAAACATACAACTAGCCGATAAATCGGGAAAATATCCTAGAGGGATAATGGAGAACATGCTAGTTAAAGTTGGTACTTTATTATTTCCAGTAGATTTTGTTATCCTGGACATGGAAGAAGATTCTCGAGTACCTCTCATATTAGGAAGACCATTCTTAAACACTGCTAAAGCAATAATAGACGTGTTTGGTAAGAAACTGACCCTAAGTATAGAGGACGAGAGTGTTACCTTTTCAATTGATAGAGCCATGCAACAACTGCAATCTGCAGATGATACATGTTATTATATTCAAACTATAGATACACATGCAGATTTGTTAGAAGAATTTCCAGAATTACAAGGAACAGGAGAATGTTCTTTAGGAGAAAGTACTGAACCAATTGATGAAATTGAAATGTTAGCTACACTTATGGCTAATGGATATGAACCAACAATAGAAGAAATTCAAATGCTAAAAGAAGAAGACAGATATCGATATAAATCATCGATAGAAGATCCACCGATATTAGAGTTAAAGCCACTTCCAAACTATTTGGAATATGCTTATTTACATGGTGAATCTGAATTACCTGTAATAATATCGTCTTCTCTTACTGAAAATGAAAAATCTCAACTCATTTCTGTGTTAAAAGCTCATAAACCAGCTATTGCATGGAAGATTCATGATATTAAAGGAATAAGTCCTTCGTATTGCACACATAAAATCCTTATGGAAGAAGGTCATAAAACGTATGTGCAACGCCAACGAAGACTAAATCCTAATATGCAAGATGTTGTTAAGAAAGAAATTATTAAACTGCTAGATGCAGGTTTAATTTATCCAATTTCTGATAGTCCATGGGTAAGCCCAGTTCAATGCGTGCCTAAAAAGGGTGGCATGACTGTCATTACAAATGAGAAAAATGAGCTTATTCCTACTAGGACTGTAACAGGATGGCGTGTTTGTATTGATTATAGAAAATTAAATGACACCACCAGAAAAGATCACTTTCCCTTACCTTTTATTGATCAAATGTTGGAAAGATTAGCCAGAAATAGTTACTATTGTTTTCTTGATGGTTTTTCCGGATATTTTCAAATTCCAATAGCACCCGAGGATCAAGAGAAAACCAAATTCACTTGCCCTTATGGTACTTTTGCTTACAAGCGCATGTCATTTGGACTTTGCAACGCCCCTGCAACCTTTCAAAGGTGCATGATGGTGATTTTTCACGACATGATAGAAGAATGCATGGAAGTGTTCATGGATGAATTTTCAGTCTTCGGTGATACATTTGAATCATGTCTAGTTAATCTTGAACGAATGCTTATTAGATGCAAACAATCAAATCTAGTTCTTAATTGAGAGAAATGCCATTTTATGGTTAAAGAAGGCATCGTTCTTGGTCATAAAATCTCAAAAGAAGAAATTGAAGAGGATAGAGCTAAAGTAGATGTAATTGCTAAACTTCCACATCCCACCAATGTTAGAGGAGTTAGGAGTTTTCTAGTGAAATGTCCCGTTCATATTGATTATAAACGTTCCATATTAATTGATTTCGTTGCGAGGTTTTGACCTCTATATGAGACGTTTTTCAAAGACTGCATTCATTTTTAAAACAACCATAACCTTTATTTTATCAATAAAGGTTTCAAAAGCATTACGTAGATTATCAAATAATGATAATCTAAAATATACTGTTTACACACGACCATTACATAATGGTTTACAATAGAAATATATTACATCGACATATGTTTCTTGAATGCAGTTTTTACATAATATCATACAAACATGGACTCCAAATCTTGTCCTTATTTAGTATGCAACAGCAGAAGCTCTTAATATTCACCTGAGAATAAACATACTTTAAACGTCAACAAAAATGTTGGTGAGTTATAGGTTTAACCTATATATATATCAAATCGTAACAATAGACCACAAGATTTCATATTTCAATATACATCCCATACATAGAGATAAAAATCATTCATATGGTGAACACCTGGTAACCGACATTAACAAGATGCATATATAAGAATATCCCCATCATTCCGGGACACCCTTCAGATATGATATAAATTTCGAAGTACTAAAGCATCCGGTACTTTGGATGGGGTTTGTTAGGCCCAATAGATCTATCTTTAGGATTCGCGTCAATTAGGGTGTCTGTTCCCTAATTCTTAGATTACCAGACTTAATAAAATGGGGCATATTCGATTTCGATAATTCAACCATAGAATATAGTTTCACGTACTTGTGTCTATTTTGTAAATCATTTATAAAACCTGCATGTATTCTCATCCCAAAAATATTAGATTTTAAAAGTGGGACTATAACTCACTTTCAAGATTTTTACTTCATCGAGAAGTAAGACTTGGCCACTGGTCGATTCACGAACCTATAACAAATATGTACATATATATCAAAGTATATTCAAAATATATTTACTACACTTTTAATACATTTTGATGTTTTAAGTTTATTAAGTCAGCTGTCCTCGTTAGTAACCTACAACTAGTTGTCCAACGTTAGATGTACAGAAAAAAATTGATATATATTATCTTGAATCAATCCACGACCCAGTGTATACACGTCTCAGGATAGATTACAACTCAAAGTATATATATTTTTGGAATCAACCTCAACCCTGTATAGCTAACTCCCATATTACTGCATATAGAGTGTCTATGATTGTTCCAAATAATATATACACATGGGTTGATATGATATGTCAAAACATTTGCATACGTGTCTATGGTATCCCAAGATTACATAATATATTAGAATACATGTATAATACAATATAAGTTAGCTAGGATATGATTAATATAGATTTGTTACCAATTTTCACGTTGCTACAACAAGAAAAATTATCCAATCTTGTTTTACCCATAACTTCTTCATTTTAAATCCGTTTTGAGTGAATCAAATTGCTATGGTTTCATATTGAACTCTATTTTATGAATCTAAATAGAAAAAGTATAGGTTTATAGTCGGAAATATAAGTTACAAATCATTTTTGTAAAGGTAGTCATTTCAGTCGAAAGAACGACGTCTAGATGACCATTTTAGAAAACATACTTCCACTTTGAGTTTAACCATGATTTTTGGATATAGTTTCATGTTCATAAGAAAAATCATTTTCCCAGAAGAATAACTTTTAAATCAAAGTTTATCATAGTTTTTAATTAACTAACCCAAAACAGCCCGCAGTGTTACTACGACGGCGTAAATCCGGTTTTACGATGTTTTTCGTGTTTCCAGGTTTTGAATCATTAAGTTAGCATATCATATAGATATAGAACATGTGTTTAGTTTATTTTAAAAGTCAAGTTAGAAGTATTAACTTTTGTTTGCAAACAAGTTTAGAATTAACTAAACTATGTTCTAGTGATTACAAGTTTTAACCTTTGAATAAGATAGCTTTATATGTATGAATCGAATGATGTTATGAACATCATTACTACCTCAAGTTTTCTGGATAAAGCTACTGGAAATGAGAAAAATGGATCTAGCTTCAAATGATCCTTGGATGGCTTGAAAGTTCTTGAAGCAGAATCATGACACGAAAACAGTTCAAGTAAGATTTTCACTCGAAATAAGATTGTTATAGTTATAGAAATTAAATCAAAGTTTGAATATGAGTATTACCTTGTATTAGAAATATATATTACTGTAAATAAGAAAGATTTCTTGAGGTTGGATGATCACTCTACAAGATTGGAAGTAAGCTAGCAAACTTGGAAGTATTCTTGATTTTATGAAACTAGAATTTGTAGAATTTATGAAGAACACTTAGAACTTGAAGATAGAACTTGAAAGAGATCAATTAGATGAAGAAAATTGAAGAATGAAAGTGTTTGTAGGTATTTTTGGTCTTTGGTGTATGGATTAGATATAAAGGATATGTAATTTTGTTTTCATGTAAATAAGTCATGAATGATTACTCATATTTTTGTAATTTTATGAAATATTTCATGCTAGTTGCCAAATGATGGTTCTCATATGTGTTAGGTGACTCACATGGGCTACTAAGAGCTAATCATTGGAGTGTATATACCAATAGTACATACATCTAAAAGCTGTGTATTGTACGAGTACGAATACGGGTGCATACGAGTAGAATTGTTGATGAAACTGAACGAGGATGTAATTGTAAGCATTTTCGTTAAGTAGAAGTATTTTGATAAGTGTCTTAAAGTCTTTCAAAAGTGTATGAATACATATTAAAACACTACATGTATATACATTTTAACTGAGTCGTTAAGTCATCGTTAGTCGTTACATGTAAGTGTTGTTTTGAAACCTTTAGGTTAACGATCTTGTAAAATGTTGTTAACCCAATGTTTATAATATCAAATGAGATTTTAAATTATTATATTATCATGATATTATGATGTATGAATATCTCTTAATATGATATATATACATTAAATGTCGTTACAACGATAATCGTTACATATATGTCTCGTTTCAAAATCATTAAGTTAGTAGTCTTGTTTTTACATATGTAGTTCATTATTAATATACTTAATGATATGTTTACTTATAATAATATCATGTTAACTATATATATAACCATATATATGTCATCATATAGTTTTTACAAGTTTTAACGTTCGTGAATCACCGGTCAACTTGGGTGGTCAATTGTCTATATGAAACCTATTTCAATTAATCAAGTCTTAACAAGTTTGATTACTTAATATGTTAGAAACACTTAATCATGTAAATAACAATTTCATTTAATATATATATAAATATGCAAAAGTTCGGGTCACTACAGTACCTACCAGTTAAATAAATATCGTCCCGAAATTTTAAGCAGTTGGAGGTGTTGACGTATCTTCTGGAAATAAATGTGGGTATTTCTTCTTCATCTGATCTTCTCGTTTCCAGGTGAACTCAGGTCCTCTACGAGTATTGCATCGAACCTTAACATTTGGTATCTTGTTTTGCTTAAGTCTTTTAACCTCACGATCCATTATTTTGACGGGTTCTTCGATGAATTGAAGTTTTTCGTTGATTTGGATTTCATCTAACGGAATAGTGAGATCTTTTGTAGCAAAACATTTCTTCAAATTCGAGACGTGGAAAGTGTTATGTACAGCCGCGAGTTGTTGAGGTAACTCAAGTCGGTAAGCTACTGGTCCGACACGATCAATAATCTTGAATGGTCCGATATACCTTGGATTTAATTTCCCTCGTTTACCAAATCGAACAACACCTTTCTAAGGTGCAACTTTAAGCATGACCATCTCTCCAATTTCAAATTCTATATCTTTTCTTTTAATGTCAGCGTAGCTCTTTTGTCGACTTTGGGCGGTTTTCAACCGTTGTTGAATTTGGATGATCTTCTCGGTAGTTTCTTGTATTATCTCCGGACCCGTAATCTGTCTATCCCCCACTTCACTCCAACAAATCGGAGACCTGCACTTTCTACCATAAAGTGCTTCAAACGGCGCCATCTCAATGCTTGAATGGTAGCTGTTGTTGTAGGAAAATTCTGCTAATGGTAGATGTCGATCCCAACTGTTTCCGAAATCAATAACACATGCTCGTAGCATGTCTTCAAGCGTTTGTATCGTCCTTTTGCTCTGCCCATCAGTTTGTGGATGATAGGCAGTACTCATGTCTAGACGAGTTCCTAATGCTTGCTGTAATGTCTGCCAGAATCTTGAAATAAATCTGCCATCCCTATCAGAGATAATAGAGATTGGTATTCCATGTCTGGAGATGACTTCCTTCAAACACAGTCATGCTAACTTCTCCATCTTGTCATCTTCTCTTATTGTCAGGAAGTGTGCTGATTTGGTAAGACGATCAACTATTACCCAAATAGTATCAAAACCACTTGCAGTCCTTGACAATTTAGTGATGAAATCCTTGGTAATGTTTTCCCATTTCCATTCCGGGATTTCGGGTTGTTGAAGTAGACCTGATAGTTTCTGATGCTCAGCTTTGACCTTAGAACACGTCAAACATTCTCCTATGTATTTAGCAACATCAGCTTTCATACCCGGCCACCAAAAATGTTTCTTGAGATCCTTGTACATCTTCCCCGTTCCAGGATGTATTTAGTATATGGTTTTATGAGATTCTCTAAGTACCATTTCTCTCATATCTCCAAATTTTGGTACCCAAATCCTTTCAGCCTTATACCGGGTTCCGTCTTCCCGAATATTAAGATGCTTCTCCGATCCTTTGGGTATTTCATCCTTTAAATTTCCCTATTTTAAAACTCCTTGTTGCGCCTCCTTTATTTGAGTAGTAAGGTTATTGTGAATCATTATATTCATAGATTTTACTCGAATGGGTTCTCTGTCCTTCCTGCTCAAGGCGTCGGCTACCACATTTGCCTTCCTCGGGTGGTAACGAATCTCAAAGTCGTAATCATTCAACAATTCAATCCACCTACGCTGCCTCATATTCAGTTGTTTCTGACTAAATATGTGTTGAAGACTTTTGTGGTCGGTATGTATAATACTTTTGACCCCATATAAGTAGTGCCTCCAAGTCTTTAATGCAAAAACAACCGCGCCTAATTCCAAATCATGCGTCGTATAATTTTGTTCGTGAATCTTCAATTGTCTAGACGCATAAGCAATCACCTTCGTTCGTTGGATTAATACACAACCGAGACCTTGCTTTAATGCATCACAATAAATCACAAAATCATCATTCCCTTCAGGCAATGACAATATAGGTGTCGTAGTTAGCTTTTTCTTCAATAACTGAAACGCTTTCTCTTGTTCATCCTTCCATTCAAATTTCTTCCCTTTATGCGTTAATGCAGTCAAGGGTTTTGCTATTCTGGAAAAGTCTTGGATGAACCTTCTGTAGTAACCAGCTAGTCCTAAAAACTGGCGTATGTGTTTCGGAGTTTTCGGGGTTTCCCACTTTTCAACAGTTTCTATCTTTGCCGGATCGACCTTAATACCTTCTTTGTTCACTATGTGACCGAGGAATTGAACTTCTTCCAACCAAAATGCACACTTTGAAAACTTAGCGTACAATTCTTCCTTCCTCAATACTTCTAACACCTTTCTCAAATGTTCACCGTGTTCTTGGTCATTCTTTGAGTAAATAAGTATGTCATCAATGAAAACAATGACAAACTTGTCAAGGTATGGTCTACACACTCGGTTCATAAGGTCCATGAACACAGCCGGTGCATTAGTTAAAACAAACGGCATGACCATAAACTCGTAATGACCGTAACGTGTTCTGAAAGCAGTCTTTGGAATATCATCTTCTTTCACCCGCATTTGATGATACCCGAAACGTAAGTCAATCTTTGAATAAACAGATGAGCCTTGTAGTTGATCAAATAAGTCGTCGATTCTCGGTAGTGGATAGCGGTTCTTGATGGTAAGTTTGTTCAAATCTCGGTAGTTGATACACAACCTGAATGTACCATCTTTCTTCTTGACAAACAAAACAGGAGCTCCCCACGGTGATGTGCTTGGTCGAATGAAACCACAATCTAAAAGTTCTTGTAATTGGCTTTGCAGTTCTTTCATCTCGCTGGGTGTGTGTATGTAAGGAGCACGAGCTATTGGTGCAGCTCCTGGTATAAGATCTATTTGAAATTCAACGGATCGATGTGGGGGTAATCCCGGTAATTCTTTCAGAAATACATCGGGAAATTCTTTTGCGACGGGAACATCATTGATGCTCTTTTCTTCAGTTTGTACTTTCTCGACGTGCGCTAGAACAACATAGCAACATTTTCTTATTAGTTTTTGTGCCTTCAAATTACTAATAAGATGTAGCTTCGTGTTGCCCTTTTCTCCGTACACCATTAAGGGTTTTCCTTTTTCTCGTATAATGCGAATTGCATTTTTGTAACAAACGATCTCTGCTTTCACTTCTTTCAACCAGTCCATACCGATTATCACATCAAAACTCCCTAACTCTACTGGTATCAAGTCAATCTTAAATGTTTCGCTAACCAGTTTAATTTCTCGATTCCGAAATATATTATCTGCTGAAATTAATTTACCATTTGCTAATTCGAGTAAAAATTTACTATCCAAAGGCGTCAATGGACAACTTAATTTAGCACAAAAATCTCTACTCATATAGCTTCTATCCGCACCCGAATAAAATAAAACGTAAGCAGATTTATTGTCAATAAGAAACGTACCCGTAACAAGCTCCGGGTCTTCCTGTGCCTCTGCCGCATTTATATTGAAAACTCTTCCGCGGCCTTGTCCATTCGTGTTCTCCTGATTCGGGCAATTTCTAATAATGTGGCCCGGTTTTCCACATTTATAACAAACTACATTGTCATAACTTGCTCCGACACTACTTGCTCTGCCATTACTCGTTCCGACACCATTTGTTCCTTTCGTTCTGTTAACCCCTGGTCCGTAGACCTCACACTTCGCCGCGCTATGACCATTTCTTTTACACTTGTTGCAAAATTTGGTGCAGAACCCCGAGTGATACTTTTCACTCCTTTGGCATAGCTGCTTCTGATTGTTGTTGTTGTTGCGGTTATTATTGTTGTTGGGATGATTGTTGTAGTTGCTGTTGTTGTTGTTGTTGTTGTTATTGGGCCGTTTGTTGTAGTTGCGATTGATGTTGCGATTATTGGGATAGTTGTTGCGATTATTGTTGTAATTACTGTTGTTGTTGTATTGGTGATTCTTATCACCGTTTTCCTCCCACTTTCTTTTGACTTGCTTCACATTGGCCTCTTCAGCAGTCTGTTCTTTAATTCTTTCTTCAATCTAGTTCACTAGTTTGTGAGCCATTCTACATGCCTGTTGTATGGAGGCGGGCTCGTGTGAACTTATATCTTCTTGGATTCTTTCCGGTAATTCTTTCACAAACGCGTCGATCTTCTCTTCCTCATCTTCGAACGCTCCCGGACACAATAGGCATAATTCTGTAAATCGTCTTTCGTACGTGGTAATATCAAATCCTTGGGTTCGTAACCCTCTAAGTTCTGTCTTGAGCTTATTGACCTCGGTTCTGGGACGGTACTTCTCGTTCATCAAGTGTTTGAATGCTGACCACGGTAGTGCGTAAGCATCATCTTGTCCCACTTGCTCTAGATAGGTATTCCACCATGTTAATGCAGAACCTATGAAGGTACGCGTAGCGTACTTCACTTTGTCCTCTCCAGTACACTTACTTATGGCAAACACCGATTCGATCTTCTCGGTCCACCGTTTCAATCCGATCGGTCCTTCGGTTCCATCAAATTCTAAAGGTTTGTAGACAGTGAATTCTTTGTAGGTGCATCCTACACGATTTCCTGTACTGCTAGATCCAAGGTTATTGTTGGTATGTAGCGCAACCTGTACTGTGGCTATGTTTGAAGCCAGAAAGGCACGAAATTCCTCTTCGCTCATATTCAAGGTGTGTCGAGTAGTCGGTGCCATTTCCTTCAAAATAGTCAAATGAAACGAGTTAATCATATAGAATATCAAGATTAGTCACTAGTATTTCGTAGCGTAATATGAACTTATTTATAAAAGCTCTTTCTTCATATTAGCGTTTTATACTCTTCAATTCGGGTAGTACCTACCCGTTAAGTTCATACTTAGTAGGTAACATACCATTTCAACTACTACAATTCTATATGAAAAACTAATCACGAAAAAAAAAATCATATTGAAACCTTTATACAATAACTTGCAAACTTACAATACCGCTTTTTTTTACATATAGCATGAAATATAGCACATAAAACTTTGATACAAAATAGTTGCGAAGATAATTTTAGTTAATAAATCAGGCGTTCAGCAAAAGCAATAAAGACACATAATTCATACGTCCAGAAACAAGTCATGCATTCTGGTTTTACTAATACCACTTCCCATCCTTGGTTTTGTGGAACATAACCGTTGTGACCGATAGTAAGACAATGTGTTGTAACGTCGTCAAAAGGATGAAGGTTACGTAATGACCAACAATCTCGTAATAACCTAAAAACCTCATTTCTTACCCCAATTACCGACTCCGTCACTTGTGGGAACGTTTTGGTTAATAGTTGTAGCGCGATGTTCTTGTTCTCACTTTGGTGAGAAGCGAACATTACTAACCCGTAAGCATAACATGCTTCTTTATGTTGCATGTTAGCCACTTTTCTAAATCACGAAGTCCTATATTCAGATATATTGAGTCAAAATAATTTCTTAACCCGTTGCGTAAAATAGCATTTGGGTTCCCCGCAATATATGCGTCAAAGTAAACACATCGTAACTTATGGATTTCCCAATGTGATATCCCCCATCTTTCGAACGAAAGCCTTTTATAAATCAAGGCATTCTTGGAACGTTCTTCGAATGTTTTACAAACTGATCTCGCCTTAAATAGTTGTGCCGAGGAATTCTGACCGACTCTAGACAAGATTTCATCAATCATGTCTCCGGGTAGGTCTCTTAAAATATTGGGTTGTCTATCCATTTTGTGTTTTTATACTGTAAAATAGACAAGAGTTAGATTCATAAAAAAAATACTTATTAATACAAGCAATTTTTACATATATCATAAAGCATAAGCACACTATATTACATATATTACACCACACGAATACAACTATCTTATTCCGACTCGCTCGTTTCTTCTTCTTCGGGTTTGGTTCGTTTTGCCAAGTTTCTAGGGATATATGATGTTCCCCTAATACGAGCCGTCATTTTCCACATTGGTTTAGAAAAACCTGGTGGTTTAGAGGTTCCCGGGTTATTGTCACAACTTAAGAAATACGGGTGTTGACGATACATATAAAGTTCATCGGGTTTGGAATCAAATTTCTCTATTTTTATGCCCTTTCCTTTATTGTTCTCTTTTACCTTATTAAATTGTGTTGGGGTAATTTCTATAACATCATCGGAATCCTTGTCGGGATCCGATTCATCGGAGAATTGGTAATCCTCCCAATACTTTGCTTCCTTGGCGGAAACATCATTGACCATAATTAACTTTGGTCGGTTGGTTGAGGATTTTCTTCTACTTAACCGTTTTATTATTTCCCTCACTGGTTCTATTTCTTCTTCCGGTTCCGATTCTTCTTCCGGTTCCGATTCTTCTTCCGGTTCCGACTCCTCTTCCGGTTCCTCTTCGGGAACTTGTGAATCAGTCCATGAATCATTCCAATTTACATTTGACTCTTCATTATTATTAGGTGAGTCAATGGGACTTGTTCTAGAGGTAGACATCTATCACATAATATCAAACGCGTTAAGAGATTAATATATCACATAATATTCACATGTTAAAAATATATAGTTTCCAACAAAATTTGTTAAGCAATCATTTTTCAAGTAAACACGGTCGAAGTCCAGACTCACTAATGCATCCTAACAAACTCGATAAGACACACTAATTCAAAATTCTGGTTCTCTAAGACCAACGCTCGAATACCAACTGAAATGTCCCGTTCATATTGATTATAAACGTTCCATATTAATTGATTTCGTTGCGAGGTTTTGACCTCTATATGAGACGTTTTTCAAAGACTGCATTCATTTTTAAAACAACCATAACCTTTATTTTATCAATAAAGGTTTCAAAAGCATTACGTAGATTATCAAATAATGATAATCTAAAATATACTGTTTACACACGACCATTACATAATGGTTTACAATAGAAATATATTACATTTACATATGTTTCTTGAATGCAGTTTTTACATAATATCATACAAACATGGACTCCAAATCTTGTCCTTATTTTAGTATGCAACAGCGGAAGCTCTTAATATTCACCTGAGAATAAACATGCTTTAAACGTCAACAAAAATGTTGGTGAGTTATAGGTTTAACCTATATATATCAAATCGTAACAATAGACCACAAGATTTCATATTTCAATATACATCCCATACATAGAGATAAAAATCATTCATATTGTGAACATCTGGTAACCGACATTAACAAGATGCATATATAAGAATATCCCCATCATTCCGGGACACCCTTCGAATATGATATAAATTTTGAAGTACTAAAGCATCCGGTACTTTGGATGGGGTTTGTTAGGCCCAATAGATCTATCTTTAGGATTCGCATCAATTAGGGTGTATGTTCCCTAATTCTTAGATTACCAGACTTAATAAAAAGGGGCATATTCGATTTTGATAATTCAACCATAGAATGTAGTTTCACGTACTTGTGTCTATTTTGTAAATCATTTATAAAACCTGCATGTATTCTCATCCCAAAAATATTAGATTTTAAAAGTGGGACTATAATTCACTTTCACAGATTTTTACTTCGTCGGGAAGTAAGACTTAGCCACTGGTCGATTCACTAACCTATAACAAATATGTACATATATATCAAAGTATATTCAAAATATATTTACAACACTTTTAATACATTTTGATGTTTTAAGTTTATTAAGTCAGCTGTCCTCGTTAGTAACCTACAACTAGTTGTCCAACGTTAGATGTACAGAAAAAAATTGATATATATTATCTTGAATCAATCCACGACCCAGTGTATACATGTCTCAGGCTAGATCACAACTCAAAGTATATATATTTTTGGAATCAACCTCTACCCTGTATAGCTAACTCCCACATTACTGCATATAGAGTGTCTATGGTTGTTCCAAATAATATATACACATGGGTCGATATGATATGTCAAAACATTTGCATACGTGTCTATGGTATCCCAAGATTACATAATATATTATAATACATGTATAATACAATATAAGTTAGCTAGGATATGATTAATATAGATTTGTTACCAATTTTCACGTTGCTACAACAAGAAAAATTATCCAATCTTGTTTTACCCATAACTTCTTCATTTTAAATCCGTTTTGAGTGAATCAAATTGCTATGGTTTCATATTGAACTCTATTTTATGAATCTAAACAGAAAAAGTATAGGTTTATAGTCAGAAATATAAGTTACAAATCATTTTTGTAAAGGTAGTCATTTCAGTCGAAAGAACGACGTCTAGATGACCAATTTAGAAAACATACTTCCACTTTGAGTTTAACCATGATTTTTTGATATAGTTTCATGTTCATAAGAAAAATCATTTTTCCAGAAGAATAACTTTTAAATCAAAGTTTATCATAGTTTTTTAATTAACTAACCCAAAACAGCCCGCAGTGTTACTACGACGGCGTAAATCCGGTTTTACGGTGTTTTTCGTGTTTCCAGGTTTTGAATCATTAAGTTAGCATATCATATAGATATATAACATGTATTTAGTTGATTTTAAAAGTCAAGTTAGAAGGATTAACTTTTGTTTGCGAACAAGTTTAGAATTAACTAAACTATGTTCTAGTGATTACAAGTTTAAACCTTCGAATAAGATAGCTTTATATGTATGAATCGAATGATGTTATGAACATCATTACTACCTCAAGTTTTCTGGATAAAGCTACTGGAAATGAGAAAAATGGATCTAGCTTCAAAGGATCCTTGGATGGCTTGAAAGTTCTTGAAGCAGAATCATGACACGAAAACAGTTCAAGTAAGATTTTCACTTGAAATAAGATTGTTATAGTTATGGAAATTGAATCAAAGTTTGAATACGAGGATTACCTTGTATTAGAAAGATATCTTACTGTAAATAAGAAAGATTTCTTGAGGTTGGATGATCACTCTACAAGATTGGAAGTAAGCTAGCAAACTTGGAAGTATTCTTGATTTTATGAAACTAGAATTTGTAGAATTTATGAAGAACACTTAGAACTTGAAGATAGAACTTGAGAGAGATCAATTAGATGAAGAAAATTGAATAATGAAAGTGTTTGTAGGTGTTTTTGGTCGTTGGTGTATGGATTAGATATAAAGGATATGTAATTTTGTTTTCATGTAAATAAGTCATGAATGATTACTCATATTTTTGTAATTTTATGAGATATTTCATGCTAGTTGCCAAATGATAGTTCCCACATGTGTTAGGTGACTCACATGGTCTGCTAAGAGCTGATCATTGGAGTGTATATACCAATAGTACATACATCTAAAAGCTGTGTATTGTACGAGTACGAATACGGGTGCATACGAGTAGAATTGTTGATGAAACTGAACGAGGATGTAATTGTAAGCATTTTTGTTAAGTAGAAGTATTTTTATAAGTGTCTTGAAGTCTTTAAAAAGTGTATGAATACATATTAAAACACTACATGTATATACATTTTAACTGAGTCGTTAAGTAATCGTTAGTCGTTACATGTAAGTGTTGTTTTGAAACCTTTAGGTTAACGATCTTGTTAAATGTTGTTAACCCAATGTTTATAATATCAAATGAGATTTTAAATTATTATATTATCATGATATTATGATGTACGAATATCTCTTAATATGATATATATACATTAAATGTCGTTACAACGATAATCGTTACATATATGTCTCGTTTCAAAATCATTAAGTTAGTAGTCTTGTTTTTACATATGTAGTTCATTATTAATATACTTAATGATATGTTTACTTATAATAATATCATGTTAACTATATCTATAACCATATATATGTCATCATATAGTTTTTACAAGTTTTAACGTTCGTGAATCACCGGTCAACTTGGGTGGTCAATTGTCTATATGAAACCTATTTCAATTAATCAAGTCTTAACAAGTTTGATTGCTTAATATGTTGGAAACACTTAATCATGTAAATAACAATTTCATTTAATATATATATATAAATATGGAAAAGTTCGGGTCACTACATCTAGGGCATGCCGGTTTTTACCGACGTTTCATAAAAGATTTTTCTAAAATTGCCACTCCTATGAATAAACTCCTAGAAAAGGATTCTCCATTCATCTTTTCAGATGAATGTATCAAATCTTTTAATATTCTTAAAGAAAAACTCACTAATGCGCCGATCATGATAACACCAAATTGGAATTTACCGTTTGAACTTTTGTGCGATGCAAGTGATTTTGCAATGGGAGCTGTTTTAGGACAAAGGATTGAAAAACGATTTCAACCTATATATTATGCTAGTAAGATGTTACAAGGAGCACAAACAAATTACACAACTACTGAAAAATAACTCCTTGCTATTGTCTTTGCTTTTGAGAAATTTCGTTCATATCTCGTTCTAGCTAAAACAGTGGTCTATACTGACCATTCTGCTCTTAGATACCTATTTTCAAAACAAGATGCCAAACCACGATTAATCCGTTGGATCTTACTCTTACAAGAGTTTGATATTGAAATCTGAGATAAAAGAGGAGCAGAAAATCTCGCCGCTGATCATCTTTCTCGTCTTGAAAATCCCGAATTAGAAGTTCTAAATGAATCGGCCATACAAGACAACTTTCCTGATGAATATCTATTGAAGATAGATTATAATGAAATTTCATGGTTTGCAGACATGAAAACTATTTAGTATGTGGATTCCTTGAAAAAGGATTGTCGTACCAAAAACGAAAGAAATTCTTTAGTGATATAAAACACTATTTCTGGGAAGATCCACATTTGTTTAAAAGTTGTCCCGATGGAATAATACGCCGATGTGTATTCGGAGATGAAGCTAGTAAAATTTTAAACCATTGTCACACAGGACCAACAGGAGGGCATTATGGGCCTCAGCTCACAGCAAGAAAAGTTTATGATGCTGGATTCTATTGACCTACAATTTACAAAGACGCACACCTTCTTTGAAAATCCTGTGATGCATGTTAAAGGGCCGAAAAAATAAGTCAACGTGATGAAATGCCACAAAATGTCATTCAAGTATGTGAAGTATTTGACATTTGGGGTATTGAATTTATGGGTCCATTTCCAAAATCTCATAATAATCTCTACATTCTCGTAGCCATTGATTATGTATCTAAATGGGCAGAAGCACAAGCTCTCCCAACTAACGATGCACGAGTTGTAGTCAACTTTTTAAAACGTCTTTTTGCAAGGTTTGGAACACCGAAAGCTTTAATAAGTGATCGGGGAACTCATTTCTGTAATAAGCAACTTGAGAAAGTTCTTAAAAGATATGGAGTAACTCATAAAATCTTCACCGCATATCATCCACAGACAAGTGGACAAGTTGAAAATACCAACCGATCTTTAAAACGTATTTTAGAGAAAACCGTAGGATCAAATCCGAAGGAATGGTCCATTAAATCGGAGGATGCACTCTGGGCTTTTAGAACAGCCTACAAAACTCCAATTGGAACCACACCTTTTAGACTCGTTTACGGAAAAGCATGTCATCTTCCAGTAAAAATTGAACACAAAACATTTTGGGCTTTGAAGACATGTAATCTTGATTTACATGAAGCTGGACGTCTACGGTTAAGTCAATTAAATGAATTAGAAGAATTAAGACATGAAGCATACGAAAATTCGTTAATCTATAAAGAAAGAACGAAGAAATGGCATGATAAAAGAATCAGAAGTTCAAAAGAATTTAAAGAAGGAGACAGAGTTCTTCTTTTCAATTCACGATTCAAGCTATTTCCTAGAAAATTAAAATCAAGATGGTCTGGACCATTCATAGTCAAAAGATTTTTCCCGTACGGAACAGTAGAATTGATAAATTCAAATGGGATTGAATTTAAAGTTAATGGTCACAGAGTAAAACATTACATAGATAGTCCGATGGAAGTTGACAACGAAGTTAATCACAATTTCGATACCACAGCTAACTAAGTGTGGGGAGAATCAAGTCTTTTAAAGGATAATATGTATTTCTGTTAAAGTTATATTTTCTGTTTTCGTGTAATTCTCGAAAATGGAACCCGAATGGTCTTTCCCTAGCAGACCCTAAAGAACTAGTCTTCTTCCCCCATTCTGAATTTTTATTTTTTTTAGGTTTTACGAGATGAAGACTTCCTGTGAACTAAACCATGGTCTAATGCTACACGATTTGATCACTAAACGTAATAATGACACCCTTCCAAGTGAAATAGTATCATTAATCAGAAAAAAATTGGACGAAGTAAGAAAAGAATCCAGATGCGAAAATAATAAGTTACAATTTGGTAAAGGAAAATCAAAATCCGCAGCGAAAAGGAGAGCTCGACACCTTGAAAGATGTCACAAATGCGGAAAATGGTCACACGAAGGTAAATGTTCAAATAATCAAACCTATTCAAACACCGAATTTGTTACTTTATGCAGAGATGGACCGTTCATATGTTTAGAAGAAAAAACGTTGAATGCTCGAGGTTACGCCTATGTAGCTATGGAAAACCAATTAGTCCGACTATCTTATGAGTGGGCTAGAGCATATCACTAAGAATACTATCTCACAGGTAAGTTTGTACAGTTTTTATTTTTATTTTTATTTTTAACCTTTTGATAATAAACGCTAATTTGTTCGCTATAAAGTATTAAATTTGTATTCGATAAAATTAGGTCTTGCGACCGAAATTATTGATATCATACAAAAATTTATTACATCACTGCGAAATTTACCGTTTATTCTTGAGGTATAAATATCTTTAATCAATCAACATAAAATATTTCAAAAATTCGTCATGAGTTAAACTAGGTTATGAAACCGAAATTACTTTACCGAAAAGAGGGGCGTATATTTTTGATAATATTTGATTGATTAAAGTGGGATAAAAGACCAAAAAGATTTTTAATTTTATTTTTACCTTGTTTTTAAAAAATTAATATTTAAAAATTAAAATAATATTGTAAACTTTTTAAATCAATATATTTAAAATTGTAAATATTTGAAAAAATTGATTTTTTTTAATATAAGTTTGTATGTATAAAAACAAAAATATAATTTAAGTTTGGTGTGAATTTTTAATATGAATTTTTAATTTTATGCATTTTAAATTTAAGTTTGGTGTGTTTATAAATTTTTTTTTACTTTATTTCCTTAAGTTAAAAATATGATTTTTAAAATTCGTCGTGAGTTGAAGACTAGGTCTTTGAACCGAAACTGCTTTACTCGAGGGAGGGACGAGAACTTTTATTATCATTAATTTTAGTCTTATTGAATTAAAGTATGCAAAAAAAAAAAAAAAAAATCTTTGCTTTAAAAACAATGTTTTGAAATGACGAAATTTTAAAATTTTGTCGAGGGACGGACTAGGACATCGTTCCGAAACAACCTCGTCCTAAATAAAAGGAAAAACAAAATTTTAAATTTAATTTATATTTTATTAGTATGAGGTTTTATATAAAAAAAAGAAAAAAAAAATTAGGGTCGCGACTCGCGGTGCTTTGTGGGTTCCTACCACCGCACTCGCGGAGCATCAAAAATCTAGAAAAAAATAAAACTGGTCGAACAGACCAGTTTGTACACACACATATATATTTTTCTGCGAAAACCCACGAAAAACACTTCCAAATTCGCAATTTTTTCACCATTTTTCATCAAATCTTTCATAAAATCACAATGAGGAGACTATTATCAAGGAATTACTCAAGGAAATCCGTAAATTTCTACACCTAAACACCATTTAATCCGAATTTTTAGTGTTCTTGAATAATTTTATGCCTAATTCAATTTTGATGCTTTCTAGTGTAATAATGCTTCAATTGTTTGTGTATTATGCTTGTATAACCTAGATTGATGCTATTTAACATGATTAGAAGCTTTGAACTTCAATTTTGAATAATCTAGGGTTTGTGTTCTTGAGAAAAATTAGGGCTTTTTGATATAAACAGGTTATGGCCGAATTTTGTTGTTAGTTTATGCTAAATTGAGTAGTGTAACATGTTTAGGTTGCTAAATGATCAAAACTTTGATCCTAAACATGATTTATGAAGATTAAAGTGGACCTTTTGAACCAAAATTGTATGAACTTGATTTAATTGATATGAATGCCATGAGGAACTTATTTAATTGTTATAATGATTGTTTTTGACATGTTTTAAAAGATAAATGCGAAGGAACTTTGTATACATTTTTGTAAAAGTATATTTGTAAAAGTGTAGAATTGTTAATATTTTGAAAATGTGTATAGAGTTTAATATGGATTAAACATGTCATTGTAATTGTTTAGATTTATGACTTTGCTAAAACTAATGCATATTTATATGCACAAAAAATTGTGTTTGATATATTTTGCAGACTGAAAGGGGTGAATCTTCATCCCAGGCTCGCAATGCTCCTCCGGAAGATGCAGATCAACAGGAAATTAATAACCAATACCGACAAGATATGCCTTACCCAATTGATTCATATTCAAACATTCATGAGGCAGATTTACATCCGAATTTGAGATTTGATAGATATTGGATAGACTATCCAAAATATCAAAAGAACCTGCACAACCTTGTGTCTAATAATGTTGAGGTACCCAGAGTTATAGATTGGGAACCATTAGAGGTAGTGGAATTGGCCAAGCCAATCAGGGAATTACTTACTCAAAGGTATGGTAATTCTACTTTTAGTGATTGGGTACGTTTATTCAACATGCGTAGACCTATGTATAGAGAATGATGTATAAAGTTATTATGTACTATTGAAATAAATGATCGGGTAGATACTTTAACCGAGCGTAGTTTTCTTAGATTTTTATTAGGAGGGGAGATGCGCCATATGTCTTTACTAGATATGGCTCGGGCTTTACGTATATATACGCCCGAGGAGCTAGCATCTTATGATTGTCAGAGGTTAATAGTTTATGGTAGGAGGGTGGATGAGAATTTTGATACGAATGACGTATGGAGTAGGATGACTAGCCATCGCCGATTCTAGGGGGGATTATACTCTTATCTTAATATTGATAGAGCTGAATTAAGAGTAATCCATAGGTTTTTAGCCAATTCGATTACACAACGAGGTAAGAATAAGGAAAAGGTAAATGAACAGGATTTGTTTTACCACATGTGTATTCGAGACCCACAGAGCACTGTAAGTATACCTTTTTGTGTGGGTTATTATTTATTGACTATGGTTAGGGGTATGAGGCATGGTAGCATAATAGGAGGTGGTATATTTATTACTTTAATTGCTGAATATCTCGGTGTGGATAGAAGTCGGTGGGGGGGAATATTAATGGCAGAACCAGAACCCCGCGATAGAATAGATTTGCGTGTTTATCATGGTGCTAAGGTCTTAAAAAAACGAAACAACGCGGCAGCACGTTATGATGGCAGACATCCACAGGTTGAGAGAGATCAACAGCAAGGTCAACCGGGAGGGGGTAATCCAATGACGGAAATGCAAATTTTTATGTCTCGACACGAGTATGAAATGGCTAGACAAAAAGCATTTCAAGATTGGCAGTATCATCAAAGCCAAATCATAAGTCATTGTACACACGTAGGTAGAAACTACATTCCTACAGTTATGCCCGAATTTGCTCCTTGGACATTAGAGATCCGACCACCATATCCTACATATGACCCGGCCCAAGCATTTTACAGCATCTATGGATACGCTTGGGACCCATACTGGAACCATCCTCCTCATCCGTAATTTTCTTATTTTATTGTAATGTTACTAATTCTTAATTTTCTTATTTCTTTTTTCTTATTTTATTATTATAATAGCTTTTATAATTTTCTAACTTTATAAGATTTTAATAATTTTTGAATGTGGTGTGAAAACCCAACTTCAAAAATATGTATATATGTGTTTGTAGTTTATCTCATGTACAAAACAGGGTAAAACAGCGCATTTTCAAAGACTGGCATTAAGTTCAGCAAAAGCTATTAATTTTGACGATGAAACGAAAAAACAAATGTGATGTACCAACAGACGGAATGAACAAATGATGTGCACCATTTATCATTCAGCAAACAAACGCCAATATGTTTGGAAATTTTGGTAAAATTTAATTATTTTTCTACGCTAATCACCCTCAATAATTTAAATTATTACTGATTTCTTGCAAATGAGGGCATTGCAAGATCTTAAGTGTGGGAAGGGGTTAAATTCTTTCGGATTTTAAAAATTTTTTGATTTAAACACTTGGTTACCGTTAAAAATACTAGTAACTAGTAGTTTTATTAGAATCTAGTGCTCTCTGATAACAAAGAACAGCCCTAGTCTTATATACTGACTACCCACTTCTAGTATATTTTTCAAAATTTTCAATTAAATGAATTCAAAATCATGTTTATACATATTTATGAACGATAAAACTAGGTGTTAACACCGAAATTATTGTTACCTCGAAAAGGACATAAATTGAGAAACAAACCAAAATGTTAGAATTCATTTAAAATGAAATAGAGGACAAGCAACGCTCAAGTGTGGGAATATTTGATAATGCTAAAAACGAACATATATTTCATCGCATTATCCCTTAAGAAAGACAAGCTTTTAGTTGCAGTTGTCCTATTTACAAGGAATATTTGTTTAAAAATTAAAAGGTGAAGACAAAAGACAGATTCGACGAATTGAAGACGCGAACGACCAAAAAGCTCAAAAGTACAAAGTACAATCAAAGTGGTTCAAATTATTGATGAGAAACGTCTCAAAATTACAAGAGTACAAGACGCAAAACGCAAAGTACAAGATATTAAATTATACGAAAGGATGTTCGAAAATCCGGAACCGAGACATGAACCAGCTTTCAACGTACGATGCAACGGACCGAAAGTTACAAATTAATTATGTATATAAATATAATATAATATATAATTAATTATATAAATTATATATTTATATTATATTTATATAATAAAATCCGTCGGCAAGCTAGGAGCCAAACTTGTGTGAGCCGGATTCCACAGCTCCGCACTCGCGGAGCTTTTAAAGGAAAAACCCACCGCACTCGCGGAGCACACAAAAACAGTAATCTGCCTATAAAAGGCCATGCAATTCGACGGATTATTTACTTCTTTTTCTTTTCTAATATACGTAAAATATATATATATATATATATATATATATATATATATATATATATATATTATAATTTTAATTTTAAATTCTAATAATAAGGGTATGTTAGCGAATGTTGTAAGGGTGTAAGTCGAAATTCTGTCCGTGTAACACTACGCTATTTTTAATCATTGTAAGTTATGTTCAACCTTTTTAATTTAATGTCTCGTAGCTAAGTTATTATTATGCTTATTTAATACCGAAGTAATCATGATGTTGGGCTAAAATACTAAAATTGGGTAATTGGGTTTTGTACCATAATTGGGGTTTGGACAAAAGAACGACACTTGTGGAAATTAGACTATGGGCTATTAATGGGCTTTATATTTGTTTAACTAAATGATAGTTTGTTAATTTTAATATAAAGATTTACAATTGGACGTACCTATAAATAACCATATACACTCGATCGGACACGATGGGCGGGATATTTATATGTACGAATAATCGTTCATTTAACCGGACACGGGAATGGATTAATAGTTAATAGACTTATTAAAACAAGGGTGAAATTATGTACAAGGATACTTGGCATAATTGTTAACAACGTATTAAAACCTTGGGTTACACACAGTCGATATCCTGGTGTAATTATTAAACAAAGTATTAAGACCTTGTTACAGTTTAAGTCCCCAATTAGTTGGAATATTTGACTTCGAATATAAGGATAATTTGACGAGGACACTCGCACTTTATATTTATGACTGATGGACTGTTGTAGACAAAAACCAGACGGACATATTAAATAATCCAGGACAAATAACAATTAACCCATGGGAATAAACTAAAATCAACACGTCAAACATCATGATTACGGAAGTTTAAATAAGTATAATTCCTTTATTTTCATATTTAATTGCACTTATAATTATCACATTTTTATTTATTGTCATTGTATTTAATTGCACTTTTAATTATCGCACTTTTTAATTATCGCAATTTTATTTCATCGCACTTTTATTTATTGCAATTTCATTATCGTTATTTATTTTACGCTTTAAATTAAGTCTTTTATTTATTTAATATTTTACATTAGGTTTTAACTGCGACTAAAGTTTTAAAAATCGACAAACCGGTCATTAAACGGTAAAAACCCCCTTTTTATAATAATAATATTACTTATATATATTTGTATTTTTATAAGATAAAACTAATATAGCGTTAAGCTTTGTTTAAAAGATTTCCCTGTGGAACGAACCGGACTTACTAAAAACTACACTACTGTATGATTAGATACACTGCCTATAAGTGTTGTAGCAAGGTTTAGGTATATCCATTCTATAAATAAATAAATATCTTGTGTAAAATTGTATCATATTTAATAGTATTTCCTAGTAAAATATAAGCTATTTCATATACGCCTCGCATAACATCAGAATTAAAAGATATGGTCAACTGAATTATGATTGACGTTAATTGGAATTGCTTTTGAATCTGCAATTAATATTTAAACAACCTGTTTACGAGATTGATAAATTGGGTTTTTAAATACTACTAGCCGAGTAAATGGATTCTTAAATAAGGCATGTCTCGTTTTGTTGAACAATTGTCAAAATTGATTGTTTTATCATATTTTAAAGCCTTATAAAAACCATAGTTTAATTTTACAAGAATTGGAAAACTATGTGAAATATTAAAATGTTTCGATTGCCATGATCATTCAACTATAGTATTGAGTCAGATTGACTTTTTGAGATCTACGGTTATTTGGTAATCCGAGTTCGGTCACATTTTGGTGAACGACTTTGTATGCTGCTAAGGTGAGTTTCATTTGCTTCCTTTTTAATTGCTTTTGCAATATATATTTTTGGGCTGAGAATACATGCATTTTATTTTAAACACAATGGATACAATTACATACTAAATTCTACACTGAGTTTGAACTGAAAATCCCTTAGCTTTGGTAACTAGTAACTGCCAGTTATAAGAACTGGTGGGCGCGAGTAGTAGTATATGGATCCATAGGGCTTGATATCCCCGTCCGAGCTAGAGCACTAGTCTTTTAACGGACGTATGCTATTTGAGAAGCGTACACGTTGGTTTGCATGTATTATTAAGATGATTATACAAAGGGTATAAATTATATATACGTTTAGTTTAGTTACCAGGGTGCTCAATTTCGTAGAATATTTTGATAAACGTTTCTGGATGAAACAACTGAAATCTTGTGATCCACCTTTATATACAGATTATACGATACATTAAAACTATGAACTCACCAACCTTTGTGTTGACACTTGTTAGTATGTTTATTCTCAGGTTCCCTAAGAGTCTTTTGTTGTTTGCTTATATGTTAGACAAGCTTTGTGCATGGAGTCATACATGCTTTATTCAAGAAAACGTTGCATTCACAAAACCATCATCATGTATCTATTTTGACTGCATTGTCAACGGAAGTATTATTGTAAACTATTATTTACGGTGATTGTCTATATGTAGAAATCATCAGATGTCGAAAACCTTGGATTTAAATATTCATTATGGTATACCTTTTCCAAAGAATGCAATGTTTATAAAACGTATCATATAGAGGTCAAATACCTCGCAATGAAATCGATGAATGATGTATTCGTCCATACGAATTTGGAGCGATCGTCACACAGAACATCTCGCATGCGCGAATAACACGACACACATATCAAAATCATCATTTTATTATAACCATATATTATATTTGTTTTTACATGCAAAATGAATTATTATACGCTTGTACGAGCCTCAAATCGCACGATAAGCGTTTCGCGTGCATGCAAAAAATTGCACTCTCATGGGCTGACAATAGTGAGCACCTCAACCGTACGGTTGAGCACTCACTTGTATGGTGTCACACCCCCAAAATGGACCAGGGGTAATTGTGACCAATCATATCATAACACAGTTATATAAATGAGAACGACTCTATATGAGACTTTTTAAATAAAACCTTTGTTAATAAAATAGCGGAAGCAGTAATAAATGTTTACATTATTATTAAAATGTAAAATAAATGTTTATGAATTAAAATATAATATGCGATGTGGACTCCATGCAAGCATCAAATCTATCATCACAAAGTTACAAACAGCTAGCTCAATCATCACCCGAGACAAAACATGCTTAAAGTGTCAACCAAAAAGGTTGAGTGAAATTCACAGGTTTATAAATAATATCCAAAGTTTTAGACCACAAGATTTAGTTTAAAGTTGATCAATACAGATATATCAATCTAAAAGTGTTGCTGCAGTTTGTAATATCGCTACTAAACAGTTTACCCTATGACACCTTGTACTGTCAGTGTCGTGGAATCATTATTATGTAACCAAAGATCAACGGTCGAATGGTTAGAGACGTTACTCTCAATAGGCCTACTCATAATAATTAAGTTTGCATTTATACGTAGCAATTAACGATATTACGGTAGGGATTTAGCATGAATCAAAGCAAGACAGCATAGTTAACAGTTGAGTACTTGTGTCTAAGCGTAAAACAGTTTAAAAGCAAGCATGTGTCTCACCCAAAGTTGTAAAACAGTTATGAAATAGTAAAAACGGGGCTATGAAGTTCACCTTAGTAGCAAGTAAGTTATTCCACGCAAAGAAGAATGAACGGAGTAAGTGATCGGAGATCTTAACCTAGAGATATAATATTTGATTAGTTAATGTCTAACAGACATAAAGTTTGTTTATTAATATAGCAACTATATTAACTGTGACGCCCCGTACAAAACCATCGTGTACGATTCGTCAACAACAGGATCTTTACACGGTCAAGTACTACATGTTGTTTGAAAACCAGTTTTCATTTATAAAAAGACATAGCATTTACAAAAGATAACGTGACACAAAGGTCGTTACAAAGTCATTATTTTTGAAAATAACATAAATTACGAATGCAAAAGAAAAGTTTCATAATTGAGACATCTCTAAGTTATGCAGCGGATATCTGACACAGCAGGTCCTTAATAGCAAGACAGCAAGTCTAACAGAGGAAGCAACAAACCTCTAAGCACCTGAGAAAACATGCTTAAAAATGTCAACAATAAAGTTGGTGAGCTATAGTTTAAGTTGTAACAGTAATATAAGATTGACCACGAGATTTCAATGTTTCAAAATAGTATGAAAAGTATATGTATAACCGTGGGCACATGGTAACTAGACTTAACGTAAATATAAATATCACCCCCTAAAAGTACACCTGGCGAGTGCGTATGTCCTCGAAGTATTAAACACCCGTTAAATGCTAGCGCGACTAGCCCGAGTGGGGATGTCAAACCCTATGGATCCATATCTAAGATTCGTATCTACCAGTTCAAAAACCAATAGTTAAACGTTACCGTGCTAAGGGGAAAGTTTATGCCATTATATAACCCACACATATGTAAAGTTTAAGTACTCGTGTCAAATAAGTAAAACATAAAAAGCGCATGTATTCTCAGTCCCAAAAATAGTATAAGTAAAAAGGGAAGCTATAACTCACAGTGAATAAGCAATACAAGTAGATACAAAAGTGTGCAAGTAGTAAGTCGGTCCGAAAGGTCGTCAACCTAAATCAAAGGTTACTAGGTCAGTAGGTTGTCTTTATAAGTTCTAATAGTGCATAAAATAAGTTTAAGTTTCATCATCATCATCATTCATCATCATAAAAGCTAAGTAAGTTTGACAAGAATAGAGATCGAAACAATAGGCTGACTTCGGTCAGCTGTTACGACATCTACGTAAATCAAAAAGATGCGTAATCAGTGTCTATGGCTCCGTATATGAGTCTCCTAACCTCTGACCAATTTTCAGAACTTAACTCGTCTTCGTTTGACCGTGGCGACGGTTTAAGTGCGAGTAGGTCAGAAATTTCAGCACAACGTTACAAGGGCGTAGTGAATTTCGGAGGGCCATAAATCCTAAACCGTAACTCGGATTAAGACGATGCCTAAACGGAAAATCATCTACTCGAACCTAAATAAATGAAAATCAGCTTTACAGTAGCCCAGGTTACTGATCAGATCCCGAAAAATAGTAAACAAGTGCTTCGGTGGGGTTCTTAGTGCTTGATGCTCATCACGGTTCTCATCCTTGAGTCTTGTAGCTTCAAGTGTACAACTCGTTAATGGTTTAGCATCACTTTTGACCAAGATTCTACCATAAATACACAATATGTTAAGACCAAGTAATAACACAACTCATTTAAGAGTCTTAGATGGATGATGAACCAAGGTTACATCATATCCTTAGTCTTAACACAATTACAAGTTACATTTACAATTAAAGCTACAAACTTTACATCAATCAAACAAGTATGAACATAATCTAAGTCAAATGAGGTGATGAAACCCTAAGATAGAGAGCTTGGATCCCTTTCACACAAGTTATAAAGTCACAAAGCTAGAAAGCTTGAACCTTTAGTGTTCTTGAAGAACTTGAAGCATAAAGCTTTGATCTTTAAGTTATATGAAGACCATAAACACAAGTTTTGATCTTTATATCAAAATAATGAGATCATAAGTTAGAAAACTTAGATCCAATAAAAGATATGAAGATCCAAGCTAGAAAGCTTGCATCTTGATTGTTCTTGGAGATCTTGAAGCATAAAGCTTGAATCTTTAAGTTATATGAATATTACAAACACAAGTTTGAATCTTTATAACAAAATAACAAGATTTAAAGTTAAAAGACATAGATCTACAAAGTGGGTGAAGATTCAAAGCTAGAAAGCTTGAATCTTCCATGTTCTTGAAGGATTCAAATCCATGTTTAAATCTACAAGATATAATCAAGATCAAAAGCTAAAAAGCTAGACCCATGATGATGATGATGATGAATTCGTGGTGATGAGAAGGAGAAGAAGAAGAAAAGTTCAAAATACTTACACTTTTAGAGAGAGAAAGAACTAGAGAGAATTAGAGAGTGTATGTGTGTGAATTACAAATGAAAGCAAATGTTAAATGGATGGAATAAGGGTGGTATTTATAGGTGAATGGGGAAGGGTGGTGGTGAAGGTGGCCGTGATTTTTGGAGGGGGACAAGGGGGACAAAAGTTTGTGTTTTGGTTAATGGTTGTCTAAAGTTGGTGCTTATGTTAGGATCTCATGCAATATTAAGGATAATACTTGACATAAATGCTAGCATGTTCCCTCTAATAAATGAGAATTTGTCTTACATATTAATGGGTCACTACTAATTAATAAGTGGGCTAAATAAATGGGCTACTAGCTCGAGTAGGGTGGGCTTAAGTCCAACAAGGTAGAAAGTCCAACAAGACTAACTAGTAAGCATAATTAAATTACTACGCATAATTATGCATCCAAAAACCCAAGTAATTATTTTTATAAAATAATAATTAATATTTCGTAGTCATAATATTCCGATTATGACAAAAGTTAAACGTGTGCGCAGTTCGCGGTTTATTCGAAACGTCAAGTGACACTAACGGTCATAAAAGCTTCCGGTGAACAAGTTAAGTATCCTACGTACTCTAAGGCACGTTTTAATATATAAATGAAAGTAAACCAAGTAATTAAAGATTCCAGAGTATAAAGTAGCATAGTACTTACAAATACACAGTTTCGCTAAAACACAAGGCATAAAAGCAAGTCGAAAAAGTCGGGTCGTTACATTAACAGTGACGGTTTTTGAGAAAAGTTCCTATTTCTCAAAAGTTTCTATTTTTGGAAACCTACTATTTATGGAAAGCTTCCACTTATAGTAAGCTTCTAGTTTAAGAATGTTCGGGTTATAATCCTCAACAAAGACATTGTACAATCTCGCCCAAACTTCATTGCTAACATGCAAGTCACTCGAATGATCTATTGTTACCGAGCGGCCCAGGATCTCTTGACCAGAATCTAAGTCTTGGCATTCGAGATCTACAAACATCCCATAATGGTAACAAGGATCACCCTAGGCCACAAGTAGCGGTGAGGTTTGTATAAAGTGCACGTTATCTTTTAATTATAACCTTCACGTTATAGGTGTATACACACAATGAATTATTAATGTACTTAATAATTATATATGTGATAATATAATCTAAGTATTATTTAATATTTAGTTATACCTTAGTATGTCTTATATATATTAAATATAATTACCTTTAAATAAATACCTAAATTACTTCAAAGATAATAGTGTTTTATTAATCAAACATTATCCAAAAATGTCTAAATACTTAATTAAATATCTAAAAATTATATACATAATTTTTATAGTCTTAGTTAATCATATAAATCATTAAAAAAATTTAAGAAAACATTTTTATTATATTTTGTATTTATTTTTGTTTTTACCCTTAATTTATTCACAAAACAAGTTTAATTCTACATAATTACTAAATAAACCCAAAAAATTATTTTTATAATTTTTATAAGTTTCTATCAGTCTAATAACCTGTAGAAAAAATATTTAATTTTTTTTATTATTTTATATTTATTCTTAATTTACCTTCGAATTACATAATAATAGAGTTTAATTATATAATAATTACCAATTCGACCCAAGTAATTATTTTTATAATTTTTCAGATCTATATAAGTTTTATAAACTCAAAAAAAATTATATATATTTCATTTTTGGTTAAAAATATTTATTACAAATTTTACATTGTTTTTACGTTTAAATACTACATAATTCGCATTTAATTATAAATAATATTCCATAAATTATAAAAATTATTTTTATACATCATAATACTTATAATACTAATTATAACATATAAACATAATTTATATATATTAATTTCGAATTTATAAAGAATATATAAAAAATAAAAGCAATTCGATAAAAAAATATAGAAAATACCTCAAGTAATTTCCCAAGTTTGTGAGAGAGTTTTTCCAAAGATTTGATACAAGTTTTTATGAAATGGAAGTGGGTATTTATAGAAAAAAAATGGTTGATGAAAATAAAAAATATAAATAAAATAAAGGTGCCAATTTTGACAAAAAAAAAAACATGTTAAAAATATTTTTAATATGTTTTGTCTTTGAAAATATTTAGTCAAAATTCATGGGCTCATTATTTAATTTATAAAAAAAATCTTATTTCTTTTTTTTATAAGCTAAAAATATAAATAATGATTAAAATAACTTATCATTTAATTAATAATTATGTTACATATAGTTTTATATATAATACACATTAATATTAATATTAACTAAAGTTATTTTATATAATTAGTATAAACTTTAGTTAACAAAACGTGTAGACAAAAAAATAAATATTTGCTCAACGTCGAATTTATTCATATATTAAGTATGGATAACAACCCTAGGGGCAAATTAGTCAATTCAAGTATAGAAATGTGAGGGTTGTTATAGTACCTATCCGTTAAAGAAATTTCGTCCCGAAATTTGACAGAGATCGTCATGGTTGACAATAAGTATGTTTTCATGACGGATATGAGTTGAAAAATAGAGTTTTATCACTATAGAGTAATAAAATAATTCGATTACGTGAAGAGTATGAGTGAAGCTATCGTAAAAAAGTGAAATGAGGAAAATAAATGTTCGTCTTAACTTTTGACATAGCTAAAGTTGATTTTCGGAATTCAAGGGACTTAAAGAAATCTTCATAATCTTTATAAGATTCGATTCTCCAGTAATTAAGGAATTTTGAGATTTCTTTGATTAAATGCAGTGAATTGCCTCGATTGCTGTGTTTGGAATTTTGCTATAAATTAGCTTCTTCCGTCTCATTATCTTCACCACTTCTATACTTTCTTCCTCAATTCATACTTTCAAAAGATTTGTTAATATGCTCAATCCCGTATTGATCCTTGTTATTATATTGACCATATATACAGTCATTCTTCTTTTTCATTTACTACCAGAGGAATTTGTTTTCTTCTACTATTCCATTGGGGTTATAATGTTGTTAATTCTCCCGTGTCTCTACGTTGCAATACGTATTGATATACATGGTTTGTAATTTTCGTGTTGTTATCGGGCTTTATATTTTCCCTTATATGGCGGAGCTACGTGCTTTTGTTTTTCCTTCCCGACTTCAAGTCAAGCGAATAATGGTCCAGAATTCGTAGGTATGAAGTTTCGAATGATCATAATATACAAAGCAGAAAGGAAAGGTAATAGCACGATTTGATTTGTCAAATTACCAGAATATCCGAAAAAGACCGAATCATCAAGAAAAATATTTTCTTGATACGTTTAGAGATTAAATAGAATGAAAGAGTTATGTAACATGGTTCATGTTGAGGGTATGATATGTGAACCTTTATCACGTCCCATTAGAAACTCAGCATGACTTACTGTAATATAATCATGTTGGCCCGACGTCATTATATTATACTAACTCATGCTTCAATTCCCAACACTTCTCCAGAATTCATTCATAATTTATACTTAGGTTTTACAGAAGTTTCCAATATAATGTAATACAGATAGCACGAAGAGGTATATAATTTCGGACGAGAATATTTATGAAAATATCTTCAGAAATATCGAAGATATTTTTGATGATATTTTGGAATTTCTAAGTTCGAAAATTGATGAAGAAAAATTTTCCGCAAGCTTTTAACATGACTTCGGAGCAAGATATTCTCTAAAGATTTCATCGGATCCAGAATTACCTGGATTCTTTGAATATAGGTTTTGGTCCTTGTATTTGTCCTTGGTCTCCTTCATGGTTAGCTCAATCCGTTTTTCAGTTCCAAATCTGAGCTTTTTCAATACGTCATTCTTTATCATCAAACTTTTGGCCATTAAGACCATCTATAGCTTTTGCTGCTTCGTCAGCATTCTCAAGGTTAACGAATCTGAATCATTGATTATCAATCCGAGGTGTTTTCAAGAATTTTGAATTTGAAGTGTTTAAGCGTATGAAGTAACCATCAATGGTTCTAATTTTGGTGGTTTTTCGTGATAATTCATCACAGAATATGAATGAATATATATATATATATATATATATATATATATATATATATATATATATATATATATATATATATATATATATATATATATATATATATATATATATATATATATGAATTTAGTAATCTTTAGGAAGATAACACCTGCTAAAGCTTTACTTGGATTCTGATATGTCAAAATCAGAATATGTAATTGAATTTGTATGAAAATGGTTGTTCTTTAGTGAACGGATACATATATCTTGTGAACGTAAGTAGTATAGTTACTGATTATTGAATCAGAATTGAAGAATGTACAATGAAACATATTAATGTGAGATATAAATATTTCTCGGGTATTACCTACCCGTTAAAATATTTTCTCAATTAACAGTTTGTACAAAAGAACTTTAATTACAATCTTTATTGAGATATACGTTCATATATGTATTCTTCAAATATAATATAGATTTAATGAGTTAATATAATATTAAACTCATTTGATTTTCAGTTGGAACAAGAATAAATAATCTTTAAAACTTGAGAGATTACATAATCGTCGCGGAATATTTTTTTAATGGAGTTATGAATCAATACTTCATCGTTCATTGTTTGCTAGTGGAATTCTTGTGAAATTTACAAGACACGAATAATGTTTTCTAAAAAGTTTCGAGTACATCGAAAATGGAAGTGTAAAATCAAACATGTATTCGAATAATACACTTGATTTATTATGAAATGGAGTTTATTGTGCTGAAGCAGTGATTAACGATTGTTAAGTCATTAACGAAGGATGTACATCATAGCATATTAGTGATATGAATTAACCAAGTAGTACATACTAGTTATGATTCACACGTAATAGCTTAGTAAGAAAAGATTTATTATTGTTCCAAACCATATATATATAAAGTATACATATATAATTCTTCAGGAAGAATGAGTCAATACATCTTAACTCGTTATTACTAATATTCCTTGGTATCTATGGGCGTATGATGTCGATGTTTGAGGTACCGATTATGATGTTGAGACGTGGGATGCTGATGTTGTTGTTGGTGAAGCTGATGCTGTTGGTGGTGATGCTGATGGTACTGGTGGTGCTGGTTATGTTGCTGGTGCTCGTAGGTTTTGGACCATATTTTCCAAAGCCACTACTCGAGCGCGAAGCTCGTTGACTTCTTCTATTATTCCGGGATGATTGGCGGTTCGGACAAGGGGATGAATAAGATCTAGAATTTTAGATATTATATACTCGTGACGAGATATCCTGGAAATGAGGGAGAAAATGGTGTTCCAGATTGGTTCACCGGTAAGTGCTTCAGGTTCTTCGCCAATAGGGCAATGTGGTGGGTGAAAAGGATCACCTTCTTCACTTCTCCATTGATTAAGTAGACTACGAACCCATCCCCAATTCATCCAAAATAGATGATGGCTAATTGGTTCGTTTGTTCCGGTTACGCTGCCATTGGAGCTCGAGGAGTTCGAGGAATCAAGTGAGAAATCCATCTTATGTGATTGGAATTAGGGTTTTTGATACGAGTGGGTGTTGAATACTGAATGATATATTCGTCCCCTTGAATACGTATATGTAGCAAAAAGATTTCCGTAATTTACGTAGAAAATTTAGGAAAAATGTTAGACAAAGTTTATTGGGATAGATATAATAAGATATGATTTGTCTATACTCCATTTATACAATAATTGCAGTATGACGTGTCTAGATTAAAAATGATAAGTATGTAATCAGATAATGATTAAAGACTTTCAATTCCTAATGGCCTATTCAGGTCTAGGGGCTTGAGCTATAGGATCCTTTAAACCGGTAATCCAAACCCTTCCATTCTAGAGTTTCGTAGAGGCCATCCGTCAAGAAAATTCAATGATGAAAAATAACGAGAAATCAAAGATTTAAAAGTAATGAATATAAGTAGTGATGACATTATAATGTCTTTGAGATTCTCGATAACTCAATGACATTTTCCGGTTCGCAAACTGATGCATAAAGGCATAAATCATATAGGTACGTGATATAACAAGGAGGTTATATACGTTTGAGTATGAATAGTAACAAATATAGGAGTTTCAAAAATCATGGATAATATTTCATGTAATACATATGTAATACACAAAACCATGATAGATGACATAGGAATATCGAGAACGGTGTCGCATTTAAATGTAGTGGCGGAATTGAATAGTACTTAGGAGAATGAGCAGAGTTCTTAGATTGGCTCGGCATTCTAAGATAAGTAAAGTTTCTAAAGTATAGTGCAGCATTTAACAGTTAAAGGCAACAACTAAAGGCACTATAGTCAAGGAAAGTTGTAGTCCTACATTGCTAAGGTACCTAATTGTATAAGGCACACTTAAATGCATTCCTGATTCTCTACAACAGCCTACTCTGATACCAATCTGTCACACCCCCAAAATGGACCAGGGGTAATTGTGACAAATCATATCATAACACAGTTGTATAAATGAGAACGACTCTATATGAGACTTTTTAAATAAAACCTTTGTTAATAAAACAGCGAAAGCAGTAATAAATGTTTACATTATTATTAAAATGTAAAATAAATATTTATGAACTAAAATATAATATGCGATGTGGACTCCATGCAAGGATCAAATCTATCATCACAAAGTTGCAAACAGCTAGCTCAATCATAACCTGAGACAAAACATGCTTAAAGTGTCAACCAAAAAGGTTGAGTGAAATTCACAGGTTTATAAATAATATCCAAAGTTTTAGACCACAAGATTTAGTTTAAAGTTGATTAATACAGATATATCAATCTAAAAGTGTTGCTGCAGTTTGTAATATCGCTACTAAACAATTTACCCTATGACACCTTGTAATGTCAGTGTCGTGGAATCATTATTATGTAACCAAAGACCAACGGTCGAATGGTTAGAGACGTTACTCTCAATCGGCCTACTCACAATAATTAAGTTTGCATTTATACGTAGCAATTAACGATATTACGGTAGGAATTTAGCATGAATCAAAGCAAGACAGCATAGTTAACAGTTGAGTACTTGTGTCTAAGCGTAAAACAGTTTAAAAGCAAGCATGTGTCTCACCCAAAGTTGTAAAACAGTTATAAAATAGTAAAAACGGGGCTATGAAGTTCACCTTAGTAGCAAGTAAGTTATTCCACGCAAAGAAGAATGAACGAAGTAAGTGATCGGAGATCTTAACCTAGAGATATAATCTTTGATTAGTTAATGTCTAACAGACATAAAGTTTGTTTATTAATATAGCAACTATATTAACAGTGACGGTTTTCGAGAAAAGTTCCTATTTCTCAAAATTTTCTATTTTTGGAAACCTACTATTTATGAAAAGCTTCCACTTATAGTAAGCTTCTAGTTTAAGAATGTTCGGGTTATAATCCTCAACAAAGACGTTGTACAATCTCGTCCAAACTTCATTGCTAACATGCAAGTTACTTGAATGATCTATTGTTACCGAGCGGCCCAGGATATCTTGACCAGAATCTAAGTCTTGGAATTCGAGATCCACAAGCATCCCATAATGGTAACAAGGAACACCCTAGGCCACAAGTAGCGGTGAGGTTTGTATAAAGTGCACGTTATCTTTTAATTATAACCTTCACGTTATAGGTGTATACACACAATGAATTATTAATGTACTTAATAATTATATATGTGATAATATAACCTAAGTATTATTTAATATTTAGTTATACCTTAGTATGTCTTATTGTAACGACCCGACTTTTTCGACTTGCTTTTGTGCTTTGTGTTTTCTCGAAACTGCGTATTTGTGTGTACCGAGCTATATTATACTCTGGGAACTCCCTACATGTTGATTACTTTCATTTATATGTTAAAATGTATCATTAAGTACGTAGGATACTTAACTTAACCCTCGGAAGCCTTTATGACCGTTAGTGTCACTTGACGTTTTTAACGAACTGCGTACTGCGCACACGTTTAACTTTTGTCGTAATCGGAATATTATGACTATGAAATACTAATTGTTATTTTATAATAACAATTACTTGGGTTTTTGGATGCTTAATTACGCTTAGTAATTTACTAGAGCACACTAGTTAGTCTTGTTGGACTTTCTACCTTGTTGGACCTTAGCCCACCCTACACTAGTTAGTGGACTATTTAATTAGCACAATTATAAGTAACTAGTGACCCATTAATAAGTAAGATAAATGCCCATTTATTAGAGAGAACATGCTAGCATTTTTGTCAAGTATTATCCTTAATCTTGCATGGGATCCTAACACAAGCACCAACTTTAGACAACCATTAACCAAAAAGCAAAAAGGTGCCCCCTTGTCCCCTTTGGAAACCCACGACCTAACTACCACCACCCTCACCTCACCTCCTATAAATACTAAGCCGTTTCCTCACCATTCACACTTGATTTCCATTCACAATTTACACACACTTGTTCATTTATTTTCTTTCTAGTCTAAAGCTTGTAAGTATTTTGAATTTCTTTTCTTCTTCTCCTTCTCATCATCACGAGTTCATCATCATCATCATTAGAAGATCAAGCTTTTTAGCTTTTGATCTTGATTACATCTTGTAGATTCAAACATGGATTTGAATCCTTCAAGAACATGGAAGATTCAAGCTTTCTAGCTTTGAATCTTCACCTACTTTGTAGATCTAAATCTTTTAACTTTAATCTTGTTATTTTGTTATAAAGATTCAAACTTGTGTTTGTAATCTTCATGTATCTTAAAGATCCAAGATTTATGCTTCAAGATCTTCAAGAACACTAAAGATCCAAGCTTTTTAGCTTAGGGTCTCATTATTTTGTTAAAGATCTTAGCTTTATAGCTTATGGTCTCATTAATCTTGTAAAAATTCAAGCTTTCTAGCTTTGTAATCTTATAACTTGTGTGAAAAGGATCCAAGCTCTCTAGTTTAGGGTTCCATCACTTTATTTGATTTAGATTATGTTCATATTTGTTTGATTGAAGTAAAGTTTGTAGCTTTAGTTGTAAATAGAACTTATATTTGTGTTAAGACTAAGGATATGATGTAACCTTGGTTCATCATCCATCTAAGACTCTTAAATGAGTTGTATTCTTACTTGGTCTTAACATATTGTATGTTTATGGCTGAATCTTGGTCAAGGTGATGCTAACCCATCAATGAGTTGTACATTTGAAGCTACAAGCATCAAGGATGAGAACCGTGATGAGCATCAAGCACCAAGAACCCCACCGGAGCACTTGCTTACTGTTTTTCGAGATTTGATCAGATTCCTGGACTTCTGGAAAATTGATTTTCAGTTATTTCGTTTTGATTAGATGACTTTTCATTTAGGCCTCGACTTAATCCGACATACGGTTTAGGATTTATAGCCCTCCGAAAGTTACTACGTCGTTGTAACGTTGTGCTGAAATTTCTGACCTACTCTCACTTAAACCGTCGCCACGGTCAAACGAATACGAGTTAGCTTCTGAAAATTGGTCAGCGGTTATAGGACTCATATACGGAGCCATAGCCACTGACTACGTATCTTTTCATTTTGTATGGAGGTCGTAGCAGCTGACCGAAGTCAGCCTATTGTTTCGATCTCTATTCTTGTCAAACTTACTTAGCTTTTATGATGATGAATGATGATGATGATGACACTTAAACTTAATTTATTCATTTTTAAACTTATTGGGACAACATACTGACCTAGTGACCTTTGACTTAGGTTGACGACCTTTCGGACCGACTTACTACCTGCATACGTTTCGTATCGACTTTTACTGCTTATTCACTGTGAGTTATAGCTCCCTTTTTACTTATACTATTTTTGGGACTGAGAATACATGCGCTTTTTATGTTTTACGTACTTTACATGAGTACTTAAAGTTTACATATGTGTGGGTTATATAACGGCATAAACATTCCCCTTAGCACGGTAACGTTTAATCATTGGTTTTGAACTGGTGAACGTGAATATTAGATATGGATCCATAGGGTTTGACATCCCCACTCGGGCTAGTCGCGCTAGCATTTAACGGGTGTTTGATACTTTGAGGACATACGCACTCGCCAAGTGTACTTTTAGGGGGTATTACTATTACGTTAAGTTAGTTACCGGGTACCCACGGACAAGCATATACTTTTCATACTGATTTAAACTGCTGGTTGAAGCACTGAAATCTCGTAGTCTACATTACTTTACTGATTACAAACTACAACTTACTAACATTCGTGTTGACTTTTAAGCGTCTATTTCTCAGGTGCTTAGACGATGTTGCTTCCGCTGTTAGACTTGCTATCTTGGTGTTTTAGACTTGCTGTTATGGACCTGCTGTGTTAGATTTCCGCTGCATTACTTAGATATGTCTCAATCATGGAACTTTTATCTTGCATTTGTAACTTATGTTATTTTCAAATAATGACTTTGTAACGACCTTTGTGTCACGTTATCTTTTGTAAACGCTATCTTTTTATGAATGCAAACTGGTTTTCAAACAGCATGTAGTACTTGACCGTGTAAAGATCCTGTTGTTGACGAATCGTACACGATGGTTTTGTACGGGGCGCCACATTTGGTATCAGAGCATCGGTTGTAGGGAATTACATTGCATTAGTGAGTCTTGACCATGCCGAGTAGGATTCGCTAATAGGACTAAACTACAACTTGCTTGTTTAACTGTTTCTGCAGAACTTACTACATGCTACTGCTTACTTTTACTACTATGTGTACTTGCTGTATGCTACTGCATGCTACTATCTGCTTTCGATTGCATGATACTTTTGTAGGATTTTCTTAATATTGCCATGATATGTACTGCTAGGATGATGTAGTGCCTAATTACGTGCTTGCTATATGTCTTACTGACATGGAAAAAGTTATTTTTCCTTGTTCAGATGTCAGACATGCTGCCCATGACCTTTGACTTCGAGAGTGACTCAGAGACGACTATTGCCTCGCCTACCATTGTTGCTGACTCACCGCTACCCGTCGACGACTCTGGAAATTCACCTTCCAGTGGACTCGTGCTTGACCTTATGTACGTCCCAGACGGAGACGAGGATCCAAAGGATATTCCAGCTCCACCTAGCCCTAGACTCCCGGGGCCACAGCACCATCCCGGTGGTACTGTGATACCTGGGGGAAATGAGGATGGTCCTTTCCGTAACGAGCATGGACATTGGGCTAGACGCACCGCTGATGGACGTGTTGTGCCGATTCCACCAGGCAGATATCGACTTATGACCACCGGCCGAGCAGATCCACCTTCATATGATTCAGACGATTCATCATCCGATGACTCCAGCGAGGAGGATTTTGAAAAGGATCCCGAGGATGATTTTGAGGAGGACCCTGAGGAGGAGCCCGTGCAGCCGCCCTCTACCCCGCCGAAGAAGCAGTATCGTTTCGATGGTACCGTTATCCCAGGGATTAATGGAGGAAGATCGTTCGTGGATGCACATGGACAGTTGGTTAGGGTCACAGCCCGTAAGAGGGTCGTATCGTATCTCGCCGATCCATTCGTGCGTAAGACCACCCGCACTATTCCATCTACATCTACACCACCTGCACCATCTGCACCATCTGCACCGCCTGCCCCACCAGCATCCCCCGTCGTCGAGGAACTGACGAGGGAAGTGCATATCCTCCGTGCTCGGGTAACTGAGCTCGAGGATCAGATGTCCCACCTAATGGACATCATTTACCCACCATCACCGTAGGATTATTGTATTAGATTTCCTTATGTAACTCTGTTAGTAGTTTTATGTTTTACTCATGTATTGTACGAACCTTATGCGGATGTATGCAACTTTCTTATTAATGAATAGAACTTAATGTTGTTTAAATTTTGTACGGTGTTCTATTTACGCTACTGTATGATGATTTTGTGGTATCTGTATCTGGTTGCTTTACTTAATTATGTGTTGTGTTCCATACTGGGTGCGGAATTTTGACGTAAGTCAAAACTTTTGTTCAGAGGAACAATGGCGAACGGAAGAGTCCCAAGGGAAACGCCCACAGCGGCACAGATTGAGGAAATGATTGCTGCTCGAATAGCCACAGCTATGGCGAATGCCAACCCTGCTCCAGCTCCACCGGTCAACCCAGCTGTTCAGAACGGGTGTACCTATAAGGAATTCCAAAGCTGCAAGCCCCACAATTTCAGTGGTACAGAAGGGCCAGTTGGACTGACGAGATGGTTTGAGAAGTTGGAAGCTGTGTTCCATGTGAGCAACTGCTCGAAAGTGAACAAAACTAAGTACACCTCCTGTACTATGTCGGACGGCACTTTAACCTGGTGGAACACGCTTGCTCAGGCTAAAGGAATTGACGAGGCTTATGCTACCCCGTGGGAGGAATTCAAAGGGGTTATGATCGAGCAGTATTGCCCCCGAACCGAAATTCGGAAAATGAAAGCTGAGGTTTGGGAACTGAAGGTTGTGGGAATCGACCTTGATGGCTATAACCGAAGGTATTTGTAGTTATCTTTGATGTGCTCCACGATGGTTACCCCTGAATTTAAGCGAATGGAACGATACTTGTGGGGACTTCCCAAGACCATTCAGGGAAATGTCACTTCTTTGAAACCAGCAGATGTCCCGGAAGCTATGTGCATGGCGCACACCCTGATGAACCAGATCATCTGCAAGGAACCAGAGAAAGCGAAACTAGAATCAGGAGCTAGTTATGAGAAGCGTAAGTGGGAAAGCAACAAAGGGAAGGTCTTTGATCAGAACCCAGCTAAGAGGCATGAGGGTTTCAAAGGAAACAACGACTGGAGGAACCCTAACCCGAACCCTAGCTCGAACCCTAACTACAAGAGTAGTCTTCCGCAGTGCAAGAGATGCTACAAGCATCATACAGGGTACTGCAACGTGGTCTGTGAAAAGTGTAAAAGGACTGGGCACATTGGCAGGGACTACAAGATTACCACCCCAGCTGTGAAGACAAACCCTACTGGACCAAGAAAGTGTTTTGAGTGCGGTCAACAGGGCCACTTCAAGGATGAGTGCCCGAACAAGAAGAAGGATGCCGGACCAGCAAGTGGGAGAGTTTTCAACATGAACGCTCGAGATGCCCGTGAGGATGCTGATTTGGTCACAGGTATATTCACTGTCAATAATCTACTTGCTTCTGTCTTATTTGATACGGGTGCCGATAGGAGTTACGTATGTAGACATTTTTGTTCTAAGATAGACTGGTCGTTAGTACCTTTAGACGAGAGTATTCTGGTTGAAGTAGCCTTTGGGAAACTTGAGAAAGTTGACCAAATTGGTCGAGGAGGCATAATAAACCTAGCCGGTGTGGACTTTAAGATTGATTTGATACCTATCAAGTTGGGAAGCTTCGATGTGATAGTTGGTATGGACTGGTTGTCCAAAGTAAGAGTAGAAGTTGTTTGTGGAGAGAAGATTATCTGTATACCTCACGAAGACGGTGTGCCATTGATCGTACACGGAGAGAAAGGTAGCCCAAAGTTGAACCTCATTAGTTGCATGAAGGCACATAAAGTCATGAGGAAAGGGCGTTTTGCTATTCTGGCACATGTGAAGAAGTTAGAAACTGAGGAGAAGAATGTTGATGATGTGCGGATCGTGAACGAATTTCCCGACGTCTTTCCAGAAGAATCGCCTGGATTACCACCGCCACGATCAGTGGAATTCCAGATTGATCTAGTACCAGGAGCTGCACCTTTAGCCCGTACACCTTACCGACTAGCACCTTCCGAACTGCAAGAGTTGCAGAGTCAACTGCAGGAACTACTAGACCGTGGATTTATCCGACCGAGTTCATCACCTTGGGGCGCACCTGTTTTGTTTGTGAAGAACAAGGACGGATCTTTCCGCATGTGTATTGATTATCGTGAACTGAACAAGTTGACGATTAAGAATCGATATCCCCTTCCCAGGATTGACGATCTTTTCAATCAGCTGCAAGGATCCAGTGTTTACTCTAAGATTGATTTACGATCAGGATATCACCAGTTGTGGGTGAAGGAGAGCGATGTGATGAAGACTGCGTTCAGAACCCGTTATGGTCATTATGAGTTTCTTGTGATGCCATTCAGTTTAACTAACACACCTGCTGTATTCATGGATCTCATGAATCGAGTATACAAACCATACCTGGACAAGTTCGTTATCGTCTTCATAGATGATATCCTCATCTATTCCAGAAGTGAAGAGGAACATGAACAACATCTTCGACTAGTGTTGGAACTTTTGAGACAAGAGCAACTTTATGCCAAATTCTCCAAGTGCGAGTTTTGGTTGAAGGAAGTTCAATTTCTCGGTCATATTGTGAGCAACCAGGGTATCAAAGTTGATCCTGCATCGAAGCTATCAGCAAGTGGGAAACTCCCACTACTCCTACTCATATCCGCCAATTTTTAGGCCTCGCCGGTTATTACCGAAGATTCATTGAAGGTTTCTCTCTGATTGCACGTCCTTTGACTGCATTAACTTATAAGGAGAAGAAGTTCGTTTGGGAAACCGAGCAAGAGTCGGCATTTCAAACCTTGAAGCAGAAGTTAACCACCGCACCTGTCCTATCTCTTCTCGAAGGCAGTGATGATTTTGTTGTGTACTGTGATGCCTCAAAAAATGGTTTTGGTTGCGTATTGATGCAAAGAATGAAGGTTATTGCTTACGCCTCTCGACAACTGAAGATTCACGAGCAAAATTACACAACGCACAATCTTGAGCTTGGAGCCGTTCTCTTTGCACTAAAACTGTGGAGACACTACCTTTATGGAACCAAGAGTACCATCTTCACCGATCACAAAAGCCTCCAACCCATATTCGACCAGAAGCAGCTGAATATCAGACAGCGACGATGGATTGAAACATTGAACGACTATGATTGTGAACTACGTTATCATCCCGGAAGGGCAAATGTTGTAGCTGATGCCTTGGGCCGAAAGGAGAGAACGGTACCTCTTCGTGTCCGTGCCTTGAACATCACCATTCAGACGAATCTTAATAACCAGATCCGCGTAGCCCAAGAGGGAGCTCTCAAGGAGGAGAATATTTCTCAAGAGCACTTAAACATTCTCGTTTCTCGATTTGAGGTTAAGGAGACTGGACTTCGATACTTTGCCAGAAGAATTTGGGTGCCCAAATATGGAGATCTGCGGAGCCTTATTCTAGATGAAGCCCACAAGTCAAGGTATTCAATTCATCCAGGAGCTGGTAAGATGTACCACGACCTCAAGGTTCAATATTGGTGGCCGAACCTCAAAAGGGATGTTGCAGCTTATGTTGGAAAGTGTTTGACTTGTTCCAAGATCAAAGCCGAACATTAGAAGCCATCTGGATTACTCCAACAACCCGAAATCCCGCAATGGAAGTGGGAAGGAATAACAATGGATTTCATCACGAAGCTACCGAAGACGGTAGGAGGTTATGATACCATCTGGGTTATCGTTGACCGTCTTACCAAATCTGCTCACTTCCTAGCCATGAAGGAAACTGATACGATGGAAAGACTGGCACAACTATACATAAAGGAAGTTGTATCTTGCCACGGTGTACCCTTATCGATTATCTCAGATCGCGATACCCGTTTTGCTTCTAGATTTTGGCGTTCTTTGCAAGAAGCCTTGGGAACACGTCTCGACATGAGTACCGCATATCACCCGTAAACTGACGGACAAAGCAAACAAGCTATTCAGAATTTGGAGGACATGTTGCGTGCTTGCGTTATTGATTTCGGAAAAGCTTGGGAAAAGCATTTGCCGCTAGCCGAATTTTCTTACAACAACAGCTATCATTCGAGTATTAATGCCGCACCTTTCGAAGCATTGTATGGCCGTAAGCGTCGTTCTCCTATTTGTTGGGCCGAAGTAGGTGAGAAGCAGATCACCGGACCCGAGTTAGTCCATGAGACAATGGAGAAGATTGTTCAAATTCAAGCGAGGCTCAAGACGGCCTGTGATCGTCAGAAGAGCTATGCCGACCTTAAACGTCGAGATCGCGAATTTCAAATCAGTGATCGCGTTATGTTGAAAGTCGCACCTTGGAAAGGTGTAATCCGTTTCGGAAAACGTGGAAAGTTGAACCCGCGATATATTGGTCCTTTTGAAGTCTTGGAGCGTGTTGGACCCGTTGCTTACCGTTTTGATCTTCTGACTCAATTGAGCTCCGTTCATCCTACCTTCCATGTATCAAATCTAAAGAAGTGTCTTGCGGAACCAGAACTTGTCATACCACTTGAGGAGCTTACGATTGATGACAAACTTCATTTCGTGGAAGAACCTATCAAAATTATGGACCGTGAGGTCAAGACCTTGAAACGCAACAAGATTCCGATCGTCCGAGTACGATGGAATGCAAAACGAGGACCAGAGTTTACTTGGGAACGAGAGGATCAAATGATACAGAAGTATCCTTACCTCTTCCCGACTCTACCGTCTACCTCAGCCTAAAATTTCGGGACGAAATTTTTATTAACAGGTGGGTAATGTAATGACCCGACTTTTTCGACTTGCTTTTGTGCTTTGTGTTTTCACAAAACTGCTGTGTGTACCTAGCTATATTATACTCTGAGAACTCCCTACATGTTGATTACTTTGATTTATATATTAAAATGTATCATTAAGTACGTAGGATACTTAACTTAACCCTCGGAAGCCTTTATGACCGTTAGTGTCACTTGGCGTTTTTAACGAACTGCGTACTGCGTACACGTTTAACTTTTGTCGTAATCGGAATATTATGACTACGAAATACTAATTGTTATTTTATAATAACCATTACTTGGGTTTTTGGATGCTTAATTACTGTTAGTAATTTACTAGAGCACACTAGTTAGTCTTGTTGGACTTTCTACCTTGTTGGACCTTAGCCCACCCTACACTAGTTAGTGGACTATTTAATTAGCCCAATTATAAGTAACTAGTGACCCATTAATATGTAAGACAAATGCCCATTTATTATAGGGAACATACTAGCATTTTTGTCAAGTATTATCCTTAATGTTGCATGGGATCCTAACACAAGCACCAACTTTAGACAACCATTAACCAAAAAACAAAAAGGTGTCCCCCTTGTCCCCCATGGAAACCCACGACCTAACCACCACCACCCTCACCTCACCTCCTATAAATACTAAGCCATTTTCTCACCATTCATGAAACGCCCGTTCCTAATCCATCCGGACGAAGTCCGCATCGATTATAAACAAATCACAATAGTTGGTTACATCGCGAGGTACTTGATCTCTATATGATACATTTTACAAACATTGCATTCATTTTTAAAATATAAACTTTCATTTACATCGAAGGTTGACAGATATGCCTACCATTTTATAATATCCAAACTATAAATGACTTAATCTGTCATTTACTTAATAATATTCTCTAATGAACTTCAATGACTCGAATGCAACGTCTTTTTGAAATATGTCATGAATGACTCCAAGTAATATCCTTAAAATGAGCTAATGCACAGCGGAATATTTCTTTCAAACCTGAGAATAAACATGCTTTAAAGTGTCAACCAAAAGGTTGGTGAGTTCATTAGTTTATAGTAATCATTTCATTTTCATCATTTAAATAGACCACAAGATTTCATATTTCCATTTCTCATAAACATACATCCCATGCATAGAGACAAAAATATCATTCATATGGATTGAACACCTGGTAACCGACATTCACAATTTGTATATAAGAATATCCCTATCATTCCGGGATCCTCCTTCGGACATGATATAAATTTCGAAGTACTAAAGCATCCGGTACTTTGGATGGGGCTTGTTGGGCCCGATAGATCTATCTTTAGAGTTCGCGTCAATTAGGGTGTCTGTTCCCTAATTCTTAGATTACCAGACTTAATAAAAAGGGGCATATTCGATTTCGATCATTCAACCATATAATGTAGTTTCGATTACTTGTGTCTATTTCGTAAAACATTTATAAAAGCGCATGCATTCTCAGTCCCAAAAATATATATTGTAAAAGCATTAAAAAGGGGAGTAATGAAACTCACCATACTGTATTTTGTAGTAAAAATACATATAACATCATTGAACAAGTGTAAGGTTGGCCTTGAATTCACGAACCTAAATTAATTATACATATTTATATGTTGGTCAATATTTGTCTAATAATTTAAGTAAGGTCATAGTGTACCACAATCCTAATGCTCGAGACTAATATGAAAAAGTTAACAAAAGTCAATTTGACTCAAAATGATTTCCAAAATTTATACATGATTATTATTATATAGTTTAAATATCATCGTTTTATATTTTTAAATATTTTTTTAAAAAAAATTTATTAAAGTAAATAATGTAATTTATTTATTAGTAAATAAAACTTTATATATAAAAATATACTTTTATATATCTTAAATAATAATATTTATAAAGTTTATTGAATATCATAAAAATGTTATAATAGGTTTTATTAAGGTAATTATATTATTTGTATTACATTTTTATTTGATAAACTAACATTGATAATAATAATAATAAGTAGAAGTTGTATTATTTTGTATTATTAATTATTATTCTTTTGCTAATAATGATAACATTATTTATATTTACGAAAATGGTATTATAATAATATAATAATTCTTATTAATAATGAAATTTTATATTAACAATGATATTCCTATTAAAATATTAATTTTTATAAAGATGATATTCTTAATATTTATAATAATACTTTTAATAATAATATTGGTAAAAAATAATGAAGAATTATAATTTTATCTAAATCAATATCTTTAAATTTCATCATGATACTCATTATTTCCTAATTAATTTGTTAATAGCTTTTAAATTTTCTGTTATATCACGTTCATTTTAATGATAATAATAGTAATCATAATAATTAAGTGTTACTAATATTAGTTTTAATTATAATAACACAAATAATTATGATAATGATAATACTAATAACTATTTTAATGATAATAATAATAATACTACTAATTATAAGTTCAACGATAATAATGATAGTAATAATAATAAAATAACAATTTTTAATGATAATACTTTTATTGATAATGATAATAATAATAATATTAATAATAATAATAATAATAATAATAATAATAATAATAATAATAATAATAATAATAATAATAATAATAATAATAATAATAATAATAATAATAATAATAATAATAATAATAATAATAATAATAATAATAATAATAATAATAATAATAATAATGATACTAAAGTGTTGATTTATCTAGGGATGCAAGTTAATCAATTAAAGTACATTTTTGAATTTTAAACGGAAATGATTACTATCTTTTGACTAACTCTTGCTAATGACACTTTTGTAAATCACTCTTATCAGATATTCCAGATACCGTTAAAAAGAAAAGGTTTTCTAAATAAAAGTGGACCTCTTAATAGAGACTCGTAATCATAATTCGATGTATCTGATAATTCAATCACTTGAATATTATCTTTTAATTCCATCGATATTTATTTGAATATATTTTGTAGCCGATACGTTTATGTAAAGTATTATACGTCTAATACTTTGTTAAAGTTTCCAAGCTATAATTATATATACGCATATACATACATAATCATATCCATTCATACAATGGTTCGTGAATCATCGAAACTTGATCAAAGGGTAATTGATTACATGAATATAGATTTCAAAACTTTCGAGACTCAACATTACAGATTTTGCTTATCGTGTCGGGAATATATAAAGAATAAAGTTTAAATTTGATCAGAAATTTCCGGGTCATCACAGTACCTACCCGTTAAAGAAATTTCGTCCCGAAATTTGATCGAGGTCGTCATGGCTAACTATAAAAATGTCTTCATGACGAATATGAGGTGATAGTAGAGTTTTATCATCATTGAGTAATATAGATAAAACAATTTTGATTAGTCGAAGAGTATAAGCGAAGCTATCGCAAGAGTGTGAAATGAGTAAATGTAGAATCGTTTTAATCGATGACGTAGTTACGATTGATTTCCGGAATTTAAGGGACTTAAAGAAAATCTTCGTAATAAGATTTGGTTCTTCGGCGATTAAGGACATTAGGATCTTCTTTGATTTAATACGATATTCCATCTTGATTTCTCTGTCGGATTTTTCACTATAAATTCACCGTCTACGTTTCCTCACAACTCACACCTTCTATTCTTTATCCTCAATTCATACTTCAAAGCATTCGTTAATATGCTCCATCCCATTCTGATCCTTGATATACTTTTAACTTTCATATCTATCATTCTTTTCTTTCATCTACCACCAGAGGAATCTATTTACTTCTACTATACTCTTGGGTTTATAGTGTTTCTAGTTCTCCCGTGTCTTTATATTGCTATATGCATCGACATATACGGTTTATAATTTCTGGGTGGTTGTTGGGTTTTATATCTTCCCTTATACTTCGATGTCCCTGCTTCTGTCTTCTATAATCAGTGTCATCCACAGTTAATGCTCTCTTCTATTTGCTACGATTTATACTCCAGTTTTTAGTTTGGAGTTTTCATTCTTTCGTTTCCTCTTCTTGCGATTAAGCATCTCTTGTAATGGTCCGGAATTCACACATATGGATTTCGGAATGAACATTGTTATTGTTATAAGAAAGAAATAGTAATTGCACAATCTTGATTTGTTAAATTACCAGAATATCCTAGAAAAGACCGAATCATCAAGAAATATTTTCTTGATATGTTTAGAGATTAGATAAAATGTAAGAGTCGTGTAAATGGTACATGATGACGGTATGTTCTATGAATCATCACGTCCATTAGAAACTCGGCATGAATTACTGTAATATAATCACGTTGATCAAGTGTCATTATATTATACTAACTCATGCATCAGTTCCCAACACCACTTCAAAAACATTCATATTTGAATTTTTTTCAGAATTTAAAAACTAACACAGTTTCTTTTATGTTGCAGATATTACGGAGAGATAAATGTTCTCAGATAAGAATAGTTGTGAAAATATCTCCAGAAATATGGAGAATATGTATAATGGAATATACGAAGATATCTTTTAATATTTAAGATAAGATGATGATGAAGAATATCTATCTGTGAAGGTTTAGAATAAGAAGTAACGTGTTTGCTAACGACTTTTGCAGACATTGAATCATTTGGATCCTTTGAAGGCAGGTTCAGTCCTTGTGATTTATCCATAGATTCCTTCATACTTTGCTCAATCCGTTTTTCAGTACCAAATCCTTTCTTTTTCTAAGCTTTATCAACTCACGATCTTCTATCATCAAACTTTTGGCCGTTTAGACCATCTACCATTTTTATGTTTCCTCTGCATTTAATGCTATAATATCTGAATCACTGGTTATCAATCCGAGGTGGGTTTAGAAGAATCTTGTTTTAGATGATTAAACGCTGGTGGTAATATGGTGAAATATGAAAGGTTCCCCAGTGACGAATAGCAACATATCTATCGGGGTTATAATAAGACTGGTCCGATTTAAAAGTCGAAGTTGACTTGCTGGAGCTGTGATAAAATTGGCTATTCTGAAAGGAATCGTAAAGTTGTTTTTGCTAATAATGATAAAGGATTAGACGTGGTTACATGTTAAACTATAATCTTGGTTTCGAGAGTTTTTCAGGTACAAGACTTCGGGTATCGTGTGGTTGGATCATCATATCGATTGTCCATTATTTGAAGTGTCTTTCGAAATTTCAAAGGGTTTTAAATGCAGATTGTCATAGTCAATATCCAAATGATGGAATCGTCCTGAATCTCGAATGATTTTCATATTCCTCTGAGTGTTATGATTAAAAGTGATGTGCTATCACAGTTTTGAAGTCAAAGTATAATTTTGAAAGATGTAAGAATCTAAGAGTAATAATTTCGGTTATATCTCGAATTGTATTTTGAGATTTCAAAATCAGAATATGTACTTAGATTTGAATGAGTATGGTTGTTTTGATTCCTATAGATGAATGTATATTGTTGTGAAAATAGGGAGTATAGTTGATGATTGCTGGATCAGATTCAAAGAATGTAACATATTAATTGTGAATTTAAATATCTCTCGGGTATTACCTACCCGTTAAAAAAAATTTCACAAATAATCTTTTGTACAAGGGAAATTTTTATTTTTATTTTTAATTATAATCTTTTATGAAAATATAATTACATATATATTTTCTTCAGATGTAATACCGATTTAATGAGTTAATATCATGTTAAACTCATTTGATTTTTTTTTTGCTTGAATTTCGAAATGAATAATCTCTTAAACATCAGAGATTACATAATCTTCGCGGAGTATTTCACTAATACTTCAATATTTATTTTCCTCAGTGAAGGATGTTGACGTTTGAAGAATTCTTGCGAACTTCGCAAGATACGAATGTTGTTTTTCAGTAAGTTCCGAGTACGTCGAAGATGAAAGTGTAAAATCAAACAAGTTATTGAATAATACACTTGGTTTATTATAAACCCGAATTCATTTAATTGAAAAAGAGATTGTAGCTAACGATGGTTGGGTTGTTAACGAGAGATGCACATCATAGCGTATTAGTAATATGAATTTATTCGAGTAATATCTAACCTTTTTCAATTCATACTCAATAGCTTAGTACGAAAGATTTATATAGTTTCAGATTTCATATATATAAAATATATATATAAATTCTTTAGAATAATGAGTTAATACTTCATAATTCGTTGATACAATATACGCGTTTGTTGATTTGTGATGATATCCACGATGATTCTTGAACTGGCGGAGTTTGTGATGTTAGAGGTGCTGACGATTCTAACGATGTTGACAGCACTGACTGTGTTGGTGAGGCTAAAGGTACTGTTGATGCTGTTAGTAAAACAAGTCTAGCTTACACTATTCTTGTCAGGGTTTCTACTCTTTCCTTCTATCATTTCTGTCTGATCTATGGTTATGGATAGATTAGATAATCTCTAAGACTTTAAAGATTATATAATCACCGCAGAATGTTTCTCCGATGAAGTTATGAATCAATACTTCATCGTTTATTGTTGTTGGTACTCCTTGGTATTTATGGTGCGTGTGATCTTGATATCCGAGGTACATATTGTGATGTTGGGACGTGTGATGCGGATGTGATTGTTGGTGGTGGTAATGATATTGTTGGTGTTGATGGTGGTGATACCGTTGATGCCGGTGATGCTGTTGGCGCTTAGAGTATTGAAGCTTGTGATGTTGATGTTACTGGCGGTACTGGTTATGCTGCTGGTGCTGCTGATGGTGTTTGCAACCTTCGCACCGTATTCTCCAAAGCCACTACCCGAGTGCGAAGCTCGTTGACTTCTTCTATTACACCGGGGTGATTGTCGGTTCGAACGAGCGGATAAATAAAATCTAGAATTTGGTGTGGTATATAATCGTGACGAGATACTCTTGAAATGAGAGAGAAAATGGTTTCTCGAACAGGTTCGCCGGTAAGTGCTTCAGGTTCATTGTCGAGAGGGCAATTTGGTGGATGGAAGGGATCACCTTCTTCTTGTCTCCAATTATTGAAGAGGCTACGAACCCATCCCAATTTCATCCAGAATAGATGATGGCTGATTGGTTGATCCATTCCGGTCACACTGTTTTCAGAGCTCGAATGGAAATCCATATCGGAATAGCTGTCGTAATCTGAGGAGTTCGAACGGGTTGAGGGATCCATCTCGTATGATCAAGGGAATGAATTTTTGATTGGAAATAGATTATAGGAGTTAGATTTGGTATTCATAATTTACATATGTATATATAATACCAAAATCTCATAAATTACGGAGGAATCTTTGAAAAATGTCAGTCAAAATTCATAGTAACAGATACGCCAAGATAAGATTTCGTCTATACACTATTATGCAATAAATGCAGGAAAACGCATCTAGGCTTAAGAATGATAAGCAGGTAATTTCCTACTGATGATAAGTAGATGATTTTCGACACAAAATGATAAGCAAAACTTTTGATATGCAGACACGGTCGAAGTCCAGACTCACTAATGTATCCTAACGACTTATCAGTTAGACACACTAATGCAGACCTGGTTTGCTAAGACCACCGCTCTGATACCAACTGAAACGCCCGTTCCTAATCCATCCGGATGAAGTCCGCATTGATTATAAACGAATCACAATAGTTGGTTACATCGCGAGGTACTTGACCTCTATATGATACATTTTACAAACATTGCATTCATTTTTAAAATATAAACTTTCATTTACATCGAAGGTTGACAGATATGCATACCATTTCATAATATCCAAACTATAAATGACTTAATCTGTCATTTACTTAATAATATTCTCTAATGAACTTCAATGACTCGAATGCAACGTCTTTTTGAAATATGTCATGAATGACTCCAAGTAATATCCTTAAAATGAGCTAATGCACAGCGGAAGATTTCTTTCAAACCTGAGAATAAACATGCTTTAAAGTGTCAACCAAAAGGTTGGTGAGTTCATTAGTTTATAGTAATCATTTCATTTTCATCATTTAAATAGACCACAAGATTTCATATTTCCATTTCTCATAAACATACATCCCATGCATAGAGACAAAAATATCATTCATATGGATTGAACACCTGGTAACTGACATTCACAATTTGTATATAAGAATATCCCCATCATTCCGGGATCCTCCTTCGGACATGATATAAATTTCGAAGTACTAAAGCATCCGGTACTTTGGATGGGGCTTGTTGGGCCCGATAGATCTATCTTTAGAGTTCGAGTCAATTAGGGTGTCTGTTCCCTAATTCTTAGATTACCAGACTTAATAAAAAGGGGCATATTCGATTTCGATCATTCAACCATATAATGTAGTTTCGATTACTTGTGTCTATTTCGTAAAACATTTATAAAAGCGCATGCATTCTCAGTCCCAAAAATATATATTGTAAAAGCATTAAAAAGGGGAGTAATGAAACTCACCATACTGTATTTTGTAGTAAAAATACATATAACATCATTGAACAAGTTTAAGGTTGGCCTTGAATTCACGAACCTAAATTAATTATATATATTTATATGTTGGTCAATATTTGTCTAATAATTTAAGTAAGGTCATAGTGTACCACAATCCTAATGCTCGAGACTAATATGAAAAAGTTAACAAAAGTCAATTTGACTCAAAATGATTTCCAAAATTTATACATGATTATTATTATATAGTTTAAATATCGTCGTTTTATATTTTTAAATATTTTTTAAAAAAAAAATTTATTAAAGTAAATAATGTAATTTATTTATTAGTAAATAAAACTTTATATATAAAAATATACTTTTATATATCTTAAATAATAATATTTATAAAGTTTATTGAATATCATAAAAATGTTATAATAGGTTTTATTAAGGTAATTATATTATTTGTATTACATTTTCATTTGATAAACTAACATTGATAATAATAATAATAAGTAGAAGTTGTATTATTTTGTATTATTAATTATTATTCTTTTACTAATAATGATAACATTATTTATATTTACGAAAATGGTATTATAATAATATAATAATTCTTATTAATAATGAAATTTTATATTAACAATGATATTCCTATTAAAATATTAATTTTTATAAAGATGATATTCTTAATATTTATAATAATACTTTTAATAATAATAGTGGTAAAAATAATGAAGAATTATAATTTTATCTAAATCAATATCTTTAAATTTCATCATGATACTCATTATTTCCTAATTAATTTGTTAATAGCTTTTAAATTTTCTGTTATATCACGTTCATTTTAATGATAATAATAGTAATCATAATAATTAAGTGTTACTAATATTAGTTTTAATTATAATAATACAAATAATTATGATAATGATAATACTAATAACTATTTTAATGATAATAATAATAATAATACTAATTATAAGTTCAACGATAATAATGATAGTAATAATAATAAAATAACAATTTTTAATGATAATACTTTTATTGATAATGATAATAATAATAATATTAATAATAATAATAATAATAATAATAATAATAATAATAATAATAATAATAATAATAATTGGATAAGAATTAGAACGACGATAATAATAATCATTTTTAATAATAATTCAAAAATTCAATTGATTATAACTTCTAATCCGTTCATCGAAACTATTCGGTATTTAAAGGAAAAATTCTTAATTTTTCGCTAGCTTTCCAACGACATGCATATCTTATACCTTATCTCAATCGCAGGCTTAACTTAATTCAAGATTCAACATAACCTATCTAAAGGCAATATCAAAAGTACAAGCATGCATAATCCTATTTTCTCGAGCACTAGTCAGGGATACACTATTAATATGTAAAAATTAATTTACGAGTACTCACGTATCAATATTGAGGTTCAATATTGTAGGAAAGGTACGTAGACGCAACGGAGATGATAACTACCAAATTGACCTCACGGGCATACCCATGAACCATGCCCATCACCTCCATAGCCATAACCTATAATTTCCTTAGCCCTATCCTACTCATAAAACTTGTCTTGAAATGACCCGCTCATAACCTCGTCGTAATATTTTATTTATAATACTAATAATAATACTACTACTAATAAAGATAATGTGATTAATAATAATAATAATATTAATCTAAATAATAATAATAATAATATTAATTATTATTATATATTATATATATGTGTGTAACTGAGAAAGAATGCGAGAGAACAGATATGAAAATGAACTAGAATCGAGTAGCTTTATAGAAGGGTCATCCACTTTCAAATCTTGCCGACACTTTCTCTCATTTACACATATACGTTTATATATATATTAATTAATATATAATATATTTAATCTTTAGAATTAATTAAATATTATATTATATTTACGCTCATGGTAAAAATATAATTTTTACAAAAATGACACGGTCGTGGTCCCACGACTCACGTACCACTTTCGGTTTTTCGAGCGCACTTTCGTACGTTTAGAAAACTAGCCTTTTACGTTTAATGACTCGTACCATTATAAAAATTTAGTTTTAGTTATTGAAAAATTACTTTATGACAAATGTATCTTATATAATTGAGTGTTGTGGTCATTTCCTTCTATAAATCAGTGGCTCGTTGTTTGTCAAGATATATTATTTTAAGTCGGGACATTTTATGACCAAGTTAAAAAAATATATATTTTCATTTAAAATTGTAAATTTGCTCAATATATATATTTGAAATATTTATCAAATGATATAATATTTTGTCTTTCAAAAGCGATTACATTTCAAGTTCATTTTATATAATTTACTTATTTTAAATAATAGTAGTTATTTTACTAACTACTGTATTTAATATGAAAAACTAAAGTGTTGATTTATCTAGGGATGCAAGTTAATCAATTAAAGTACATTTTTGAATTTTAAACGGAAATGATTACTATCTTTTGACTAACTCTTGCTAATGACACTTTTGTAAATCACTCTTATCAGATATTCCAGATACCGTTAAAAGAAAAGGTTTTCTAAATAAAAGTGGATCTCTTAATAGAGACTCGTAATCATAATTCAATGTATCTGATAATTCAATCACTTGAATATTATCTTTTAATTCCATCGATATTTATTTGAATATATTTTGCAGCCTATACGTTTATGTAAAGTATTATACGTCTGATACTTTGTTAAAGTTTCCAAGCAATAATTATATATACGCATATACATACATAATCATATCCATTCATACAATGGTTCGTGAATCATCGAAACTTGAACAAAGGGTAATTGATTACATGAATATAGATTTCAAAACTTTCGAGACTCAACATTAAAGATTTTGCTTATCGTGTCGAGAATATATAAAGAATAAAGTTTAAATTTGATCAGAAATTTCCGGGTCATCACAATTCACACTTGATTTCCATTCACAATTTACACACACTTGTTCATTTATTTTCTCTCTAGTCTAAAGCTTGTAAGTATTTTGAATTTCTTTTCTTCTTCTCCTTCTCATCATCACGAGTTCATCATCATCATTAGAAGATCAAGCTTTTTAGCTTTTGATATTGATTACATCTTGTAGATTCAAACATGGATTTGAATCCTTCAAGAATATGGAAGATTCAAGCTTTCTAGCTTTGAATCTTCACCTACTTTGTAGATCTAAATCTTTTAGCTTTAATATTATTATTTTGTTATAAAGATTCAAACTTGTGTTTGTAATCTTCATGTATCTTAAAGATCCAAGCTTTATGCTTCAAGATCTTCAAGAACACTAAAGATCCAAGCTTTTTAGCTTAGGGTCTCATTATTTTGTTAAAGATCTTAGCTTTATAGCTTATGGTCTCATTAATCTTGTAAAGATTCAAGCTTTCTAGCTTTGTAATCTTATAACTTGTGTGTAAAGTATCCAAGCTCTCTAGCTTTGGGTTCCATCAATTTATTTTATTTAGATTATGTTCATATTTGTTTGATTGAAGTAAAGTTTGTAGCTTTAGTTGTAAATAGAACTTGTATTTGTGTTAAGACTAAGGATATGATGTAACCTTGGTTCATCATCCATCTAAGACTCTTAAATGAGTTGTGTTCTTACTTGGTCTTAACATATTGTGTGTTGATGGTTGAATCTTGGTCAAGGTGATGCTAACCCATCAATGAGTTGTACACTTGAAGCTACAAGCATCAAGGATGAGAACTTTGATGAGCATCAAGCACCAAGAACCCCACCGGAGCACTTGTTTACTGTTTTTCAGGATCTGATCAGATTTCTGGACTTCTGGAAAATTAATTTTCAGTTATTTCATTTCGATTAGATGACTTTTCGTTTAGGCCTCGACTTAATCTGACATATGGTTTAGGATTTATAGCCCTCCGAAAGTCACTACGTCGTTGTAACGTTGTGCTGAAATTTCTGACCTACTCGCACTTAAACCATAGCCACAGTCAAACGAAGACGAGTTAGGTTCTGAAAATTGATAAGCAGTTATAGGACTCATATACGGAGCTATATCCACTGACTACATGTATTTTCGTTTTGTATAGAGGTCGTAGAAGCTGACCGAAGTCAGCCTATTGTTTCGATCTCTATTCTTGTCAAACTTACTTAGCTTTTATGATGATGAATGATGATGATGACGACATTTAAACTTAATTTATTCATTTTTAAACTTATTGGTACAACATACTGACCTAGTAACCTTTGACTTAGGTTGACGACCTTTCGGACCGACTTACTACCTGCATACGTTTCATATCGACTTTTACTGCTTATTCATTGTGAGTCATAGCTCCTTTTTTACTTATACTATTTTTGGGACTGAGAATACATGCGCTTTTTACGTTTTACTTACTTGACACGAGTACTTAAACTTTACATATGTGTGAGTTATATAACGACATAAGCATTCCCCTTAGCACAGTAACGTTTAATCATTGGTTTTGAACCGGTGAACGCGAATATTAGATATGGATCCATAGGGTTTGACATCCCCACTCGGGCTAGTCGCGCTAGCATTTAACGGGTGTTTGATACTTCGAGGACATACGCACTCGCCAAGTGTACTTTTAGGGGGTATTACTATTACGTTAAGTTAGTTACCGGGTGCCCACGGACAAGCATATACTTTTCATACTGATTTAAACTGCTGGTTGAAGCACTGAAATCTCGTGGTCTACATTACTTTACTGATTACAAACTATAGCTCACCAACATTCATGTTGACTTTTAAGCGTGTATTTCTCATGTTGCTTCCGCTGTTAGACTTGCTATCTTGGTGTTTTAGACTTGCTGTTATGGACCTGCTATGTTAGATTTCCACTGCATTACTTAGAGATGTCTCAGTCATGGAACTTTTATCTTGCATTCGTAACTTATGTTAATTTTCAAATAATGACTTTGTAACGACCTTTGTTTCACGTTATCTTTTGTAAACGCTATCTTTTTATGAATGCAAAAGGGTTTTCAAACTGCATGTAGTACTTGACCGTGTAAAGATCCTGTTGTTGACGAATCGTACACGATGGTTTTGTACGGGGTGTCACACTTATATATATTAAATATAATTACCTTTAAATAATTACCTAAATTACTTCAAAGATAATAGTGTTTTATTAATCAAACATTATCCAAAAATGTCTAAATACTTAATTAAATATCTAAAAATTATATACATAATTTTTATAGTCTTAGTTAATCATATAAATCAGTAAAAAAAATTAAGAAAATATTTTTATTATATTTTGTATTTGTTTTTGTTTTTACCCTAATTTATTCACAAAACAAGTTTAATTCTACATAATTACTAAATAAACCCAAACAATTATTTTTATAATTTTTATAAGTTTCTATCAGTCTAATAACCTGTAGAAAAAATATTTAATTTTTTTTATTTTTTATATTTATTCTTAATTTACCTTCGAATTACATAATAATAGAGTTTAATTATATAATAATTACCAATTCGACCCAAGTAATTATTTTTATAATTTTTTCAGATCTATATAAGTTTTATAAACTCAGAAAAATTATATATATTTTATTTTTGGTTAAAAATATTTATTACAAATTTTACATTGTTTTTACGTTTAAATACTACATAATTCGTATTTAATTATAAATAATATTCCATAAATTATCAAAATTATTTTTATACATCATAATACTTATAATACTAATTATAACATATAAACATAATTTATATATATTAATTCCAAATTTATAAAGAATATACAAAAAATAAAAGCAATTCGATAAAAATATAGAAAATACCTCAAGTAATTTCCCAAGTTTGTGAGAGAGTTTTTCCAAAGATTTGATACAAGTTTTTATAAAATGGAAGTGGGTATTTATAGGAAAAAAATGTTTGGTGAAAAGAAAAAATATAAATAAAATAAAGGTGCCAATTTTGACAAAAAAAAGAAAACATGTTAAAAATGTTTTTAATATGTTATGTCTTTGAAAATATTTTGTCAAAATTCATGGGCTCATTATTTAATTTATTAAAAAAATCTTATTTCTTTTTTTTATAAGCTAAAAATATAAATAATGATTAAAATAACTTATCATTTAATTAATAATTATGTTACATATAGTTTTATATATAATACACATTAATATTAATATTAACTAAAGTTATTTTATATAATTAGTATAAACTTTAGTTAACAAAACGTGTCGACAAAAAAAAAATATTTACTCAACGTCGAATTTAATCATATATTAAGTATGGATAACAACCCTAGGGGCAAATTAGTCAATTCAAGTATGGAAATGTGAGGGTTGTTATATATGGTCACTCGTACGATTGAGCTCACTCGTACGGTTGTATTCACTCGTATGGTTGAGCTCGCTCGCGTGATCACTCGTGTGGTTGAACTGTCACTCGTAGGGTTGAGATGTCACTCGTACGGTTGAGCTGAAGAACAACATCAGATCGCTATTTTTTGAGTTTTGGGGCCAAAATCACGATATCTGCTTGTTTTGGTCAATCTAAGGACTCAATAATACCATAAAACACATATAGAAGCTATATGTAAACACAATCAAGCATAACAAACACTTAAGATCAAGAAACAAGCATCAAAAACTCACTTTTACAAAACCCGCTTAAAATCCATCTTCATCAAATTCAAAGAAGCTTGCCTTGTTTTGATCCTTGAAACTAATAGAATCAGATATACGAAATCATAATCTTTGATTTGCACTTTTAGATTTCAAGATTTATAAAGCAGAGGGTTGGTTAGGGTTTATGAAGTACCAAAAATGGTAAGTTAGGGAACGAGCAGGAGTATATATTCAATTAGTATTTCTTCATTGTAAGGAAAATCATTCTCCATTTCACACGAGTATTTACCAGTTCTGTAACACAGTATACCTCATTAAGCGGCCCTAACTAGGTCCAATTCACATAACAAAATATGTTATGTGTCCCTTATCACAAAACGAATCTAACCAACCACACAATTAAATATAATCACATAACTAAAATTTCACTAATATTAATAAATTAATATTAACTAAAGGTAAATGGGTCATTACCACTAGGCCCAAGTCGAGGTTGTTACATTCTCCAACCCCAGTGCATACAATCGATACTCCTTAGCATACCCGGAAAACCATATATTTCATCATGTTTTGAAATTAAGCGTTGGACATCATGTGCATTTAGCCTTCTCAAGTACTCGGCCGAATATAAGTGTAAGACACTTTTGCAAAAGTTTTTCAAACATTTATAAGCTGATGTTTCACCCATATGTAAATATTCAGCAATCATATCGAGCGCAACATCGTACACGAATTGTATTATAGCGGACGCAAATTTTTTGAAAAACAATAAAACCATATAAACCAATTGTATCCCGTTTTTGTTAAAAATAAGTATTATAATCGGGAAAAGGTTCTTGATAAAATTAATTATACCTCGACATATACGGATAAACAAAGACTTGCTCACACGATAACGTCTCCAGAACAAATCAAGCGGGAAAGCGAGTGTGTTGGAAAAATAATCGTCGAACAATTGTTTAGCTTTTCCTTCTCGATCTCTAGGAAAATGTCTTCCAGGAGCTCTAGGCATAGGTAAACTTCATTTTCGGCTTCATCTTCTTCTTAAAAATCGATAGCATCGAGTGCTTGTATTAGATTATATCATTTGCAATTGCTAACGCCTCTTCATAATTTTCATCATCTCGATCCATCCTCGAACGCTATTTTTTTAAAGAGTTTGAGTGGTAGTTTGAAGTATAAAATGTATAAAAATGAGTAGTAGTATATGTAGGAAAATATATCGTAATTAAAAAATACAAAATTATCCGTTACCAACGGCTATATGCCATTTTTTATAATTTTTTCTATCAAATGGACCCCACCACCAACGTCTTGCAACTTGTCGTTAAATAGCATTTTAACCACGGCAACCCAACGGCGGCCCTAACCGCGGCTGCTAACAACGACGCCATTCAACGGCGGCCGGAAGAAGCCCCAACAGCGGGCCCGATAAGAGTGGTCTTAATGACATTCTAAAAGTATCCAAGCATTTGAATGCATACCAGCCTCTCGTGGATTTGTCAATGCACTCTCTACAAAACATGTGTGGGCATTTCAAAACATGTTGTCTTTTGAATAATACATATTAAATGATAATTTGTTCATTTATAATGACTACGAACAACAATCTGAATTTACATTACTTAGTTTTCTAGCAACTAGTAAATGCTTCGCTTCAGTTAGTTTTTTTGTTCATGTGATGTTTCATACCTTTTGTGCCAGCTTGCAAGTGCCAACTAATTAAAGTTTTTTTTTGTTGGTTTCGCTATTTTTAGTAAATATAAGTCATTGCCTAGAAAAAATTATTAACCAAATAGACGTATTTCATGTAGATTGTTCATCAAACTAGCTTTAATAGCCCGTGCGTTGCACGATAGTTAAAAAAGTTGGTATACTAATCGTTAATATTCGTACATATTGTATGTGTTATACATTAAGTACATGTTATATCTGCAACATTCTCAACTGCAGACAAACCATTGTGCAAAAACAATTAATCTTACGCTAAGTTGTGTTGTTAGATACAAACTACTTACGCAAATAACATCCTCATTGTGTTTGCCCACTAACACATTCCCCATCTCTTGTGTTTGCCCATGCCATGATGATTGGTTACTGCATTCACTAAATTTGTCCATGCCAAGATAATTGGCGACTGCATCAATGGTGTCAGTGTATGTCTACCACATCTGTCACATATAAAAGAGTCAAGTCACTTTGTGGTTGTATTATCACCCTACAGACAGAAGACATAAACATTGCTAGTGGGTGCAGGTTCTATAGGATGCATCTTTGACCGTTGTATACGTGCTTAGTTCAAACTTAGGTTGAGCCTTGTGTTCTAAGTACTAAAGCTTAAGAAAGAATATTTTTTTGAGTTAGTGACACTAAAAAGGAACAAATAGACTTATCAATTCGTTTGCATTTTGAGTGAACGCAATAAAAAAGCCAACAGTCCTGTTCATGGTGAAGTATACAGATTATGTCAATATTATATATGATTAAAATTATATGTGCAAGTGTGTGTATTAAACACATTTTGATATCGAATATTACTGGAGAGCAGTCACTCTAATAACAATGTTAGTCTCATCTTTAGGCAATTAAGTAGTAGTGCTTGTAAATTGCTAATATACGATCGTGCAGGTTCTATAAGATGAACAATCACAATACAAGCACAAATAAGAGCAACACACTAATTTGTATACAATGAAGATTACTTAGATGTAGCCAATGGAAAACTACTACCCATTACTTTTACAGTAACCCCATATCAAATTGGAGAACATATTGATTGATAAAAAAAACAATGTTTAGCCTACAAAAAAGAGAAACTGTGCCCATTTATTGATAGATATTTTAAAAGTTAACGGCTAAATTGGGTTAAATGGGTCAATTTACCTCTTTTCTTTGTCAAATCATAACAAAACTATAAGTACATAGCTAAATCATCGAAGCTGTTTTCTATTAGGATCATGGCTAATATATACCGTATATGCGTAATGTGAGTGACCTACTAAGCAAGACAAGATCGGTATGCACAAGTCAATAATTCATCTTTACTTTTAGCAAGACAATGGAATCCTGAACATTATTGGGTCTAATTTCTACTTATTTATAAGCACTTCATTATAAGTTTGACAGAACCTTCACAAGTTAATGTCGCCCTTACATGATCTTTTACAATGCAGCAACCAATATATACAATATTAGTGAAGTTTGTTTTTACCCGAGGTCACATCAAAGTCGCGGACGTTCTTAGAATCCATGAGGATAAATAATAGAATCAAAACCCAAACTTTTACTGTTAGCCCTAACTTTAAATTGTGTTCATAGAATTTTAGCCCCATTTATCAAACCTGCGTATAAGATTAACTTACTCTAACAGTTGATGATTACTAACAATACTCATGGACCACCCAAAGGTTTGGGTACTCTACTCTTTCAGTGCCCGACCCGACCCAACCCATATGATAACAAAGTTTTCTTCTTTCCAATCAAACTACTCCCCCTCAGTCTTTACAATTTTATCTTTTACAATACATAGAAACTGCAGTCCGATTCGACCTATGTCCATTTTGATAATTTCGGTCTTTCGGGAAGAAAATAACCATTCATTGTCTACGGATTTAATCACGGGCATACATACGATACGGAGTAGCATTAACATATGAAATTAGCTCACTCAACATTTTACAGTAAAATAGAAATGATATAAATCCTAAGAAACTAATATAATTATAAATTAAGTGGAAAACTACTAATTTACTATGTGAGATCAAATTTCACCTTCGACTGATGTAGTAATATCGGCAGGTTGTTTCTCCGATAAGAGGATTTTAGATATCCACCTCTGCCATTTGGTATCACCCCAACCTAACATTAATCAATAGTTAGTAATTAAAATATATATAAAGTATCAATGTACATAATAGCTAACCTACTACTGTTGTAATGCATACACGATAAAATTTGGAGCCTCGTAATTCTCTATATATTTTTATGAACACAATTCGGATAACACAATTGTAGTATAATATTTCCACATAAATTCATAGTTACATTTCCCAAATGCATAACAATAAGGTAACTCAAAAAATCACATCAAACACACCTTAGGATGAAAGAAAGAGCATAACAGTTGTAATGATAGATAATAAAAGCATTAAAACCTAAGCAAGCACACATCAGATAACAATTTCTGACATGGATACTCCAAAACCTTTTGAAACTTATAAAGAGCTGAATAGCCCAAAAGTGTGAAGCAAAAGAGGTTGATGTTCAACCTATAACATAACATACCAAATAACAGTTATTGTGACAATAAGTTACCAATATATACGCCAAATAGAAAGGAAAATCAATGGCAGCGGAAACAAAAACACAAATCTGAAATAAAAAAATTAGTACACAAAAACGAAACGATATGCAAAATATATTTTAGAATAGGGTATAATTAACAGAAATCCATAAACAGTAATAACAAATATGAACAGATTTATGAAAAATTTTACAAACGGATTCGATTATAATAAAAATACAAAAAATATACCATACTTGATGTCTATGATGGTTCTTCTCCCCAATTAATTTTGGAGAAATAGGTATTTTTAAATTTACTCATCAACGATTGATCGGATTCACTGAAGAATTTTCAATCAGTTTAGGTTTAGCAGATCGTTTTAAGGTTTTTTGATGTTTCAATTGAAACATGGATTCTTCTTCAACGATTAGGGATCGCAGTTTAATTTTTCCTTGTGTGTCTTCTCATGATCATTGAAGAAGAATCATAAGACTATTTCTAACCGACTGCGATGTTAGAGTCGAATGATGCACTTTTTGGTGAAAAAGTGGGGTTTTGAGTGTGACTGGATTTGACCTTTGTTAACCCAAAATGTGAAATGTTGGTGTCAAATATTTGTGGAGTGGTGTGGTAAAATCTGATTGGAATTTGGGTGGAAAAAATAAATTAATAATAAAAATATATATTTATTAAATTGAATGTTAAGATTTGATTGGCTCCCTCACATCTCACGCTACCATCTGATTTTGTCAAATGATCAACTGACGCGTTCGTTAGTCAAATTCTGACGCTGCAATATTGCCGTCGCTGTTCGTCAGATGGTGCCACGCAAGTTGACGGATAGCAGCTGACGCTGCATTAGAAAGAGTCTAATGGGTTAGACTCTTTTTAATGGTGATGGGGGTGATGGGTTTTTTTTGTGGGGTATAGTGGTGATGTGGCAAAAGTGACGGGGTGATGGGATTTTGTAATGGTATGCGTGATGGGGTGTGATAGGAAATATGGTCCCACATTTTATTTTATTTTTTTCATTTTTTGTTAAGTTTTTATATTACCGTATTTAGTTTTAAAATATTTTTTGGTTAAGTTATTATAGTTTGTATGAATTTTGTAAATTCATATAAAGTTTAAGGACATAAAGTGTAACTTTCTTTATTTTATCTTCAATTTGCAGATCTAGATCTGGATATCCATCTCTTCTTCTTCGTATGAACATCCATCTTCTTTATCAATAAACATCTTCTTCATCAATAAACAATACACTCAAAAATTAAAACTAAAAATTAAAATATAAACATATGAAACAAAGGAGATGGCTATTTGTTATTGGATGTGAGCTTTAAACACGCCATTTCTCTGCCCGTGAAGCGGCCATCGCGCCTGTAGTTTTTTGCTCCGATCACGCCGCGTTACGGCGCCACCATGGCGTGATGGTGGTAATTTTCAGGCCATAACGCTGCGTTAATGGCGGTCTTAGAGAGAGAGAGCAATACAGGGTCTGAGAGAAAGAGACAGTTTCTGTGTGTTGCTTTCAAAAAAGGACGAATGAAATTGGGACAGATGGCAGATTGTGAGGGTAGTGGCAAAAGTAATTAGAGGAGATTATAGGGTAATTAGTGGCAAGCCACGTGGAATCAACATATGCTTTATTATAAGGGTGTGTTTGGATGAAAGTAGCTGGAGCTGGAGCTTGTAGCTGGAGCTGGAGCTTATGAAATAGAGCTGGAGCTGGAGCTGGAGCTTATTTTCGAAGCTGGTAGCTGGAGCTTATTATATTTTATAAGTGTTTGATAAGATAGCTGGAGCTTATTTTCCAGTTCATAAGCTCTACTTTTTTTCACAAGCTACTAAAAGTAGCTTATTTTTTCAGAGCTTATGATCTTCATAAGCTCTACTTTTTTTCCTATCAAACGAAGCTTATGACTTGGAGCTTATTAAAATCATAAGCTCAAGCTCTTATAAGCTCCCATAAGCTCCAAGAAGCTGCTCACCCAAACACACAGTAAGTTATAGATTTGATAAATCCACCATAATTATGGATTAAATACTTGTACAATACAAGTATACTCAATGCAAACTATGGTGAAATTATCAATTTGATGATAAAAATATCAATCCCCTCCATTTAGTTTATGTATTTTCACTAAAAACGAATGTGTTAATTCATAATTGAAACACACAAACCAAATTATAATATAGACCATTTCAAAATCTGCCCCATAGATGCCTTAACTCTGTTTCACGCAAATTGACAAACACTTTGTGTGCATTCTAATACAACTAGTATTTTTATTTTATACTCCGTATTGCAGTAGGAATGACTGAAAAGGATAATAAAATGGATGAAAGCCATATCGTAGTGATAGATCCTAAGGTTTCCGAGGTTCATTTTGTAGAATAAGTCTACATTAGCTTTCTTGATAATACTTATACGAAACGGAGTTCATATAGAAATAAAAGACAACAAACTTTGGCATTTACCTTGGTGAAAGCGGATATGGTTCAATAATTAAAAAGAAATTTATAAGTTGTAACGATCGAGTTCCCATTACCTGCATGTTGACGATTAATGGAAAATGAAGAGTAGTTGAAAAGTAAAAACAAAAGGACGCATATATGGATCGATGAGAAACTTCCCTTTAGATTTTTGGCCAATTATTTTAAATAACCCGCGTTTAATTTTATTTTGCGTGAAAATTATTTAGACTGGTTGCTCATAAAGATCAGTATGAAATATATTCGTGCTAGATTGCTCAATTACTATGCAGGCAAGTTTGTTTAGTTCGACCGGTTATAGCTTTTGTTTTTGAGCGGAGGGATTTTCAAGACCGGTTTCATGTATAACCGGTTTTAGAGGGGTCTAAACAGAGGTTTTTTTTTTCATTGTGGGCGAATTTCTTTTAAAAATGTAGCAATTTTTTTTTTTTTGACAAAATATGGAGGTTTTTGGACAAACTATGAAAGTTTTTGGGTAAATACGGAGATTTTTGGGCAAAATCTACGGAGACTTTGGGGTAAATTATGGAGACTTCTGGACAAAAATAATCTACTGTGGGCAAAATTGAAAAATCAAAAATTTTTACACTGAAAATTACAAAGTTACTGTGAGCGGGTGCCCCACCCTGCCCCACATATTTCCGGCCCTGGGTCTAAATGTTCCAGTTTGTAGTAGTGTATACCCGCAACAACTCCCGACTGCCCTAACAACTCATTATTATCAGCTACGGAGTAAAAAATAATAGATATTTCCAACAATATTCTTAAAATACTCTACGAACAAAACACTAGCAAATTTTCTCACTATATCAAGATAAGTAATACCTTTCATCCTAGTTGTTCTCTTTCCTGTAGGCTCTAACTTCGGATTCTTGAAAATAATCTCATTTTTATGATTTAAGGTTAGGAGTTTCATTCTTAGCAAGATCTCCAACTATTGAATATGTTGTCGTCAGTGAGTAGGTGCAAAAATAGCTAGAACTGAATGCGAACATATGAAATAACATCTAACAATATTTAACCAGAATATAAATTATGCTCTTGCGTAAATATCTACGCGTTAAAGAATATGGTTGTTGGGAAATTTAGCTTGCTATAAATGCATCTTTTCACGATTCAATTGTAATGTATTGTCTTGGGTCTTGAGTTTTTGAATAATATTAAGTTTTTAGATGTTTCCATCATGTTAATTAGAAATATTCGTCAACCAAATGATTGTGTAATGGTCCAAGATTATCAGTGTTAAAACTTGATAAATCAATGATCAAACTGAGGGTAATGAGTAATGACAAGTACTAACATTGGTTTTCAGACATTCATTATACGTGACTACATATGAAAGTTGTATCCTTCCGATAAAACCTTTCTCCTCTAGATAACTAGAAAGCAATTTCTTGTACCCTTTACCGAAAAAATGATTTGTCATGACTAAAGGAAATCCTTTGCTCAACTTTGTTTTGTTTTTTTAGATGCTAACTTATTTATAACATACTTGTGAATTTGTTAATGTAATTGTTGTACATATGAAATTATATTAACTTTTTCTTTCTTTATAGGTTGTGTTGTTTATACCACAACTTATTTTTTTACTCATGGTCAATTATGTTTATATTTTGAGAATAAAGAGTAGAAAATGCTTAAAGGAACTTCTTTGTACAATGATATGAAGATTAGCACTACTATATAAAGATAAGAATGTAGTTTACAATAACGTTTGTCAAAATCTATAATAATTATTATCATCACATTTTAATAGTGTTGCTTTATGTTTTATTTTGAATTCTAGACTAGATGGTTTTATGTTAATGAGGACACACTAATATATGGATTTTTTTTTGGAATAGTAATATTTCAATGGTGTCTTACAAAAATGGTTTTTTTAAAATCGAAAATTACAAAAATAGGGAAACCAGCATTTGAAATGCCGGTTTGCGACTTGTCAACCCAAACCGTCATTTCAAATGCCGGTTTGCCTATGTGGCAATTTTTATTTATTTATTTTTTTTTATTTTTTTTAAATCTTACAAATTCGTTATAAGCTCGTTTTGTTTTGAAAAGTTTTAAAACTCGTTTTGTTTTGAAAGGATTTAAAGCTCGTTTTGTTTTGAAAAAAATTTTACTCGTAGAATTTAATTAACTATATCAAAATATATCGAGCTTTAAAACCTTTCAAAACAAAACGAGCTTTAAAACCTATCAAATAAGACGAGCTTTAAAACATTTCAAAACAAAACCAGCTTATAACGAGCTTGTATGTAAGATCTCAAAAAAAATGCCACGTAGGCAAGCCGACATTTGAAATACAGGTTTGAGTTGACAAGTCGCAAACCGGCATTTCAAATGCGGGTTTTTTTTTTTTTTTTTTTTTGGGTAATTATTGATTTGAAAAAACCATTTTTGTAAAACACCTTTGAAATATTTACTATTTTTTTAGAAAAAATCTAATATATGTTCATTAAGAGTGACAACTATTTTCGGTATCATATATAATATTCTAATAACCCACGTGGCCCACTAACTCTAACAATCTACTAACAGATTATTTAAAGCAAAACAACAATTTCTCATGCCTGGAATATAACTCAAAACAATATACAACATTACAACCTTGCGCTTTATTTATATTGTTAATGTTAATGTTAATTGCGCTGTTATTTATATTGTTAATGTTAATATAAAATAGAGAATGGTAGGTTTATGTTTCAAAACATTCATACATGCATGTTGCTTGTGACATTACATTACAATTACAAATATATTCAATACAAAGTATATTTTTCCTATTCACTTTATTATTTTGTTTGAAAAGGTTATTTTGGTCATTTAACACTTTCCATATATATATATATATATATATATATATATATATATATATATATATATATATATATATATATATATATATATATATATATATATATATATATATATATATATATCTGGAACAATCTCCACCCTTCCATTCGCTACTATTAAGATATTTGTTCGCCAGTTTTCCAGATACTTCCATCTAGGGATGACAATGGATCGGATATGGATCGGGTGAGGCCGTATCCATATCCATATCCATTTATTTTTTTTACTTTTCATCCATCCATATCCATATCCGTCGGGTGAAGCGGGTTAATGGATAATTATCCATATCCGTTTAAATTTATTTTATTTTTAACAATTATAAGCGGTGGTTCACTATATACGATCAAAAGTAATATTTTTAATAGTTTATGCGACCGAAAGTCACATTTTACTAATCTATATAACAAATATTCAATAGATAACCTATTAAACGTGTAAATATATCGACATGTAAGTTGCTTACTTTTAGTTACATGAAAGCACATTTGAACCACCAAAGTACGATAAATACATTTAATTATTTAAACAAAACAAAATATAAGAAGAAAGTTATATTTTTAGAGAAAATATAAAGAAAGATGAATATGAATATAATTAATGAAATATCACTACATAAATGATACTAATTTGAGTGATAAATTTATATATTTAGTTATTTCGGGTGAAAGCGGGTTCATTCATGGATGAATTTTTTTCATCCACATCCATATCCATATCCATTTAGATCGTCCATATCCACGAATTAATTATATATATTTATGTGTTGGTCAATATTTGTCTAACAAATTAGGTCAAGTCATAGTGTACCACAATCCTAATGCTCGAGACTAATATGCAAAAGTCAACAAAAGTAAATTTGACTCAAAATAATTTCCAAAAATCTATACATGATTAATATATAGTTTAAATATCGTCGTTTTATATTTTTAAATATTTTTAAAAGATTTATTAGAGTAAATAATATAATTTATTTATTAATAAATAAAATTTTATATTAAATTTATATAATAAAATATACTTTTATATATATTTAAGTAATAAAATTTATAGGGTTCATTTAATATCATAAAGATAATATGATAGGTATTATTAAAGTAAGTTATTACACGTAGTATATATGTTTGTATCACATATTTATTTGATAAAATAATATCTATAATGATAGTAAGTAAAAGTTGTATTATTTTGTAATAATAATTATTATTATAAAAATATCAATATTTATAATTACTAAGATGATATTATGATAAAACGATAATTCTAATTATGATAACTTTAATATTTACGATAATTTTTAATATTTTCTTTAAAATAATAATTCTATTTAAAATAATAATAATAATGATATTTTATAGTAACAATGACATTTCTATTAAAATGATAATTTTTGTTAAAATGATAGTTTTAATACTAACGATACTTTTAATAATAATAGTAATGATAAAAATAATAAGAACGATAATTTTATCTAAATCAATATCTTATAATATTTTAATTTCATCATGAAACTCTTACCCATTATTTCCTAATCGTTTCGTTTAATAGCTTTTAATCGTCTTTTATATCGTGTTCATAATAATGATAATAATAGTAATCAAAATAATTAGGTGTTACAAATATTTATTTTAATTACACTAATATTAATAATGATAGTTACTATAACATTATTAACGATAATACTAATAATTATCTTAATGATAATATAGTAATAATAATAATAACAATAACAATAACTATTTTTAAATAATGATATATATATTAATAATGATAATAATAATAATAATACCAATAATAATAATAATGATAATTGGATAATAATAATAATAATACTAATTATAACTTTAACGATAATAACGATAGTAATAAAAAAATAACAATTTTTAATGATAAATTCCTTTTATTGATAAAGATAATAATAATGATAATAATAAGATAAAACTAGAACGACGATAAAAACGACGATAATAATAATCATTTTTTTTATTATTACTATCGTTATTATCGTTAAAGTTATAATTAGTATTATTATTATTATTATCCAATTATCATCATCATTATTATTATTATTATTAGTATTATTATTATTATTATTATTATCATTATTAATATATATATATCATTATTTAAAAATGGTTATTGTTATTGTTATTATTATTATTACTATATTATCATTAAGATAATTATTAGTATTATCGTTAATAATATTATAGTAACTATCATTATTAATATTAGTGTAATTAAAACAAATAATTGTAACACCTAAATATTTTGATTACTATTATTATCATTATTATGAACACGATATAAAAGACGATTAAAAGCTATTAAACGAAACGATTAGGAAATAATTAGTAAGAGTATCATGATGAAATTAAAATATTATAAGATATTAATTTAGATAAAATTATCGTTCTTATTATTTTTATCATTACTATTATTATTAAAAGTATCGTTAGTATTAAAACTATCATTTTAACAAAAATTAACATTTTAATAGAAATGTCATTGTTACTATAAAATATCATTATTATTATTATTATTTTAAATAGAATTATTATTTTAAAGATAATATTAAAAATTATCGTAAATATTAAAGTTATCATAATTAGAATTATCGTTTTATCATAATGTCATCTTAGTAATTATAAATATTGATATTTTTATAATAATAATTATTATTACAAAATAATACAACTTTTACTTACTATCATTATAGATATTATTTTATCAAATAAATATGTGATACAAACATATTTTACTACGTGTAATAACTTACTTTAATAATACCTATCATATTATCTTTATGATATTAAATGAACCCTATAAATTTTATTACTTAATATATATAAAAGTATATTTTATTATATAAATTTAATATAAAATTTTATTTATTAATAAATAAATTATATTATTTACTCTAATAAATCTTTTAAAAATATTTAAAAATATAAAACGATGATATTTAAACTATATATTAATCATGTATAGATTTTTGGAAATTATTTTGAGTCAAATTTACTTTTGTTGACTTTTGCATATTAGTCTCGAGCATTAGGATTGTGGTACACTATGACTTGACCTAATTTGTTAGACAAATATTGACCAACATATAAATATATATAATTAATTTAGGTTCGTGAATCCGAGGCCAACCTTGCACTTGTTCAATGACGTTATATGTATTTTTACTACGAAATACAGTATGGTGAGTTTCATTTCACGAACCTAAATTAATTATATATATTTATATGTTGGTCAATATTTGTCTAACAAATTAGGTCAAGTCATAGTGTACCACAATCCTAATGCTCGAGACTAATATGCAAAAGTCAACAAAAGTAAATTTGACTCAAAATAATTTCCAAAAATCTATACATGATTAATATATAGTTTAAATATCGTCGTTTTATATTTTTTAAATATTTTTTAAAAGATTTATTAGAGTAAATAATATAATTTATTTATTAATAAATAAAATTTTATATTAAATTTATATAATAAAATATACTTTTATATATATTAAGTAATAAAATTTATAGGGTTCATTTAATATCATAAAGATAATATGATAGGTATTATTAAAGTAAGTTATTACACGTAGTAAAATATGTTTGTATTACATATTTATTTGATAAAATAATATCTATAATGATAGTATGTAAAAGTTGTATTATTTTGTAATAATAATTATTATTATAAAAATATCAATATTTATAATTACTAAGATGACATTATGATAAAACGATAATTCTAATTATGATAACTTTAATATTTACGATAATTTTTAATATTATCTTTAAAATAATAATTCTATTTAAAATAATAATAATAATAATGATATTTTATAGTAACAATGATATTTCTATTAAAATGATAATTTTTGTTAAAATGATAGTTTTAATACTAACGACACTTTTAATAATAATAGTAATGATAAAAAATAATAAGAACTATAATTTTATCTAAATCAATATCTTATAATATTTTAATTTCATCATGATACTCTTACTCATTATTTCCTAATCGTTTCGTTTAATAGCTTTTAATCGTCTTTTATATCGTGTTCATAATAATGATAATAATAGTAATCAAAATAATTAGGTGTTACAAATATTTGTTTTAATTACACTAATATTAATAATGATAGTTACTATAACATTATTAACGATAATACTAATAATTATCTTAATGATAATATAGTAATAATAATAATAACAATAACAATAACAATAACTATTTTTAAATAATGATATATATATTAATAATGATAATAATAATAATAATACTAATAATAATAATAATAATAATAACAATAATAATAATTGGATAATAATAATAATACTAATTATAACTTTAACGATAATAACGATAGTAATAATAAAAAAAATAACAATTTTTAATGATAAATCCCTTTTATTGATAAAGATAATAATAATCATAATAATAAGATAAAAATAGAACGACGATAAAAACGACGATAATAATAATCATTTTTAATAAAAATATCGAAAATTCAATTGATTATAACTTCTAATCCGTTCATCGAAACCATTCGATATCTAAAGGAAAAGTTCTTAATTTTTCGCTAGCTTTCCAAGGACATGCATATCTTATACCTTATCTCAACCGCAAGTAAATGTTGTATTATTTTGTAATAATAATTATTATTATAAAAATATCAATATTTATAATTACTAAGATGATATTATGATAAAACGATAATTCTAATTATGATAACTTTAACCACAGTCTTGCATCTGAAAAGCTCTCGAAACCAGAGTCATAATTTAACACGTATCCGTGTCAGACCCTTTGGCATTTATTAGCAAAAATAACTTTGCGATTCCTTTTCAAATTAGTCAGTTTTGTCGCAGCTTTAGCAAGTCAACTTCGACTTTTCAGTTGAAACAGTCTTATTATAACCTTGATATAGACGTTGCCCTTTCGTCATCGTTACCGGAGAATCTTTTATGTCTCACCACATTAAAAATAAACTTACCAACAACTTCACTGATCTTTGACTTTCCGAAAAGTCATTATATTTATCGAAACCCCATCATTTACTCATCCGCATCTTGTAACAAGAATTGTCATGCCAATGACTGGGAATCAGCAATTAGTATTTTGAAATCTTGCAGCATGTCTCTGCCAACAGTTATAGGTGTATATATAACGTCTATCTCCTAGACTTATATACTTTGAATGTGAAGTTTCTGAAAAACACCCTAAACTGCGAACTAGTTCTCCGAAGTTTGGAAAATGCTGATGAAGCAGCAAAAACTGTAAACGACCTTAACAGTCAAAAGTTTGATAATAAAGGATAGTGTGTTGGAAAAGCTTAGAAAAAGAGAAGGTTTGGAACTGAAAAACGGATTAAGTAAACCATGAAGGAGGCTATGGACAAATCACAAAGACTAAACCTGCCTTCAAAGAATCCAAATGATTCAGTGTCTGCTGAAATTATTATCAAATACCTTACTCCTGACTCTAAACCCTTGTGATAATATTCTTCATCATCCTCTGATCTTAGATATTCTAAAATATCATCATATCTTTTATTATAAATATCCTCCATATTTCTGAAGATATTTTCTTAATTTTTCTTATTTGAAATCATTTACCTCTTCGCGCTATCTGTATTACATCATAAAAGAAACTATTTTAGTTTCTAAATTCTGAAACATTCAAGTTTAAAATAGAAATATTTTGAAGTAGTGTTGAGAACTGAAGCATGAATTAGTATAATATAATGACACTTGATCAACGTGATTATATTACAGTAAGTCATGCTGAGTTTCTAAATGGAACGTGATGATTCACAGATCATAACATCATCATGTGCCATGGTATACGACTCTTGTATTCTATTTAACCTCTAAAATATCAAGAAAATATTTCTTGATGATTCGGCCTTTTCCAAGGTATTCTAGTAATTTGACAAGTCAAGATCGTGCCATCACAATTTCCTTCCTAGAACATTAACAATGTTCATTTCGAAATTCATATCTGTGAATTCTGGACCATTACAAGCGGTGCTTAATCGCAAGAAGAAGAAACGAAAGGACAAAACTCCGAAATAGAAATTGGGGTATAAATTGCAGCAAATAAAAGAGAGCATTAATTGTGAATGATAATGATTATAGAAGACAGAAGCAGAGACTTTGAAATATAAGGGAACATATAAAGCCCAACGATAAACCATAAATTATAAACCATATATATCGATGCATATAGCAATATAAAGACACGGGAGAACTAGAAACACTATAAACCCAAGAGTATAGTAGAAGTAAATAGATTCTTCCGGCGGTAGATGAAAAAGAAGAATGACCGATATGAAAGTTAGAAGTATATCGAGAATCAGAACTGGATGGAGCATATTGATGAATACTTTAAAATATGAGTTGAGGGGGAAAGAATAGAAGGTGATGAAACATGACTAGGAACTTAGAAATCAACAGATTTAACTCACACAATGGCGGAATAAGTGAATCAAATCCTCTAGTGAATAGGTTAAGTTTTTTTTGATTAATTTAGTCAAATCACAGCTAAATCAAGTGTGATTAGATCAACACCTAGAGCTATTATTCACCACCTGGGTGATTTGGACTGAGAGAGAATCGGAGGAGCTCACTAGATCTGAGTGTGTGTAACAAATGAGAGGCTTAACCTAAAATGAAGAACATAAGACTTTATATACCCCTGCTGTTGACTCACCCATACAATTCATTCATCACACGTACGAGTTGGCTTCATCAGTCGTACGGGTGATCACTCACTCGTGTCATCTTATTTAGGTCGTAATTGTGACATAGCTCAGCATCAACCATGCGTATGAGCCTGTCAGCTGTACTAGTGAGGCTTCACTCGTATGTCTGACTAAGTTTAACATAGTCAAACATCTAAATCTCGTTCCTGCAGTTCCTGTAACCACATACAAACACGGATAGTATAATAACGAACAATCATGGTAGCCTGTAAACTGTTGTACCTGCAATGGACGTGGGTAGATGTCTAGGGACTTGCATAAAATGCATCAACAGAAGGTGTGAGTTGTAAGGAAACGAAGGAGGTGAATTTATAAGAAAATCTCCGACAGAACAATTAAAATGGACGATCGCATTTAAAGCGGATCCTAATTCCCTTGATTACCGGAGAGTCAAATCTTATTAAGAAGATTTTCTTCAAATCCCTTGAAATTTGGGAATCAATCATATCTACGTCAAATGATAAGATAAATCTACACTTACTCATTTCACTCTTCTATGTTAGCTTCATTCGTACTATTCATATAAATGGATTGTTTATCCAAATTATTCGCTGATAATAAAACTCTAATTTTCAGCCCGTATGCATCATGAAAACATACTTATTATCATTCACGACCTTTCCACTCAAATTTCGGGACGAAATTTCTTTAACGGGTAGGTACTGTGACAACCCGGAAATTTCCAACCAAATTTAAACTTTAATCTTTATATGTTTCCGACACGATAAGCAATATTTGTTAAGTTAAATTTCAAGAATTTTAAACTATGTTCATACATTCATTCAACCTCGACCAAGTTCCAACGATTCACGAACCATTAAACGAATATGATTATATATGTATATGTGTATATATATTATAACTTGAAACGTAAACAAAATATTAGATTAAATACTTTATATGATTGTATCTGTTTCAAAATGTTTATCAATGGAATTAGAAGATAAGATCAAATGATTGAATTATCAGATATATTGAATTATGATTACAAGTCTCTGTTGAAAGGCCCACGTTGATTTGAGAAATCTTTCCATTTTAACAATATTCGAAAAATGGTAAAGTGATTTATAAATAAGAACAAATTGTCAATCATTGAGAACTAGACAAAGGATAGGGTGGATTGGATGGATATCCACTAGATCGGGTATTAGATCGGGTATCTATTGCAATAGTGGCTGTAGTTCCATCTCTCTCTCTTCTACCAAAATACAGACTCATCCTTCTCACTTTCTTCCCCAAATCCTCTCCACAACACATAGGGTTTAATATTTCATCTCTATCGAAAATCATCACCGGCCGCCAGCACCCGTCCACTTCACCATCTCCGCCGTAATAACATTATCCGTCGCGACCTCCGTCATTATCTCCGATGTCATGTCCGAACTACAAGGTAAAGCTTTACCTCTGTTGTATTATATACAGTGGAAAGATGGAAAGGGATAAGATGTTTTGGATTCTAAAGATTCGGTTGTAGTAGAATTTATTTGTTCTCTTATGAATTTGATTGAAATTGTGAAAAGTTACATTCAAGATTGATGTATGTAGAACTGTTTAAGCAACAACTTTGTTGTGGTTTATTACTTTATTTTAATTTTACGAATTCAAACAATTCGATATTAATTTTAATAATCTATATATTATGAAGATTCTGCTTTTGATTTGATAAATTAGGAGGAGAAAGAATGAAACCTAATACGTCCGTCGGTGTAACATTTTTTTGGGCTAGCTTGATTGGACAACGATGGATCGAAGGTAAGATAGATTTGAGCCTTCTATATGACTGGAACTTGATATACAAATTATGTCTTTTTATTGGGTTTGTCAACTTTATAAGCAGAACTCAATTTCTTGAAAGATGCATAATGATATAGAGATTGTGATAATTGACTATTGATTAAGCATTATTAATATAAACCCCTGGAAAAAAGTAATTGTTTGGATGATTTTGGAGTTTTTCTTAGATATTAGTATACAAAACAATGCATTTAGATGTATATGTGCTTTTTTATCTTTGACGAATGTTGCAACTTGCCAAAAATTTCTATTAGTTACTGATTTTGCAAGTTGAAAAATGATGGGTTATGGTCATTTTGTTTTCAATTAAACTTCGCAGTGCAAAACTTTGAAGCCTACAGAAACTAATGGGGTCTTGGTACAATTGTTCTATGCAGATTGTGCAGGGCATGTCATCTGAATATAGTAGTAGCTTATGAGTATTGGGGTCGAATAACTTGGTATGGAACACTTAAGGTAGACAAGTATTTTTTTTATTCTTTCCTTCATCAATTACTCCTTAAGTTCGATGTAGTGTTTGTGAGAAATGTCACTACATAATTATTTTTTCTGTTGTTGGTCCTTCTGGAACATATGCAACTGATTCACGAGTTTCTTATTAGTTATCTTCTGATGCAAGGAAAATGATTCACATTCTTCTCGGTTTTCTATTACCAGTCCGTATGATGCTCCTCTTAATGAGGCTATTTTAAATGGTATTTCTGATTTTATGTCATGTTGATATTGTTCGTTTACAGCATATTTTTTTTTTTTTTTTATCTACGCAGCTGATATTAACTTGCTTTTGGTTAGTTTTTAAAAAATAGCGTTAATGAGTGATCACATAAGCCGATTACCTACCGATTTTAATGCTGGGGTCTAATATTGTTTTGAAATTGGATGTCTTAGTCATTCATGCGCTGTTATCTTTTTTAATTGTTGTTATACTTAGTAATCTTTTTACAACTCTTCCTGATTTTGTTTGTTCGCTGATCAGGTGTATCTTCGATTTATCAAGACATCGGTGACTGTAGTTATATCTTCGATTTATCAAGACATCGGTGACTGTAGTTACAGTTGTACCAACTGTGATGCTAAGTTTTGGTACGAGGAACGAGTCGGGTCATGTTCTTGAAGAAATCAGTTATCATGGTTGTCGTGAGCAGAGTCATGTGTGAGTTTCAGGGATGTAGACCCTCCTGATGAAGTCTTATGAAGTCTTTTATGGTTAGTACCCTACAATATGGTTCTCAGGCAATGTAATAGGCTGTTTAAAGCTTCTATCAGTTGTTATCTCTTAAAAAGAGCATATAGTTTTTGTTGTACATAGCAAAACTCTGCTAAAAAAATGCTATTAATGGCAGTTGAAAAAACTCCTTACCTCAAGTATGTATCAGCATCTTCGTAAACGCTAAACGAAAACGTCGTCTGACGCCGCATTGCGCGGCTGACCACATGCTTGTTTTGATAATTTGAAGTTAAAGAACCTAAATGGCGCGTCGCAATATTATAGAAGTCAAACTCTAAATAAACTTGATAGAAGAAGATAATTTAGTATAGCCAACTAGTGAAATGACCCGTAAAATCACGGGTTTATATAAATGAAGCAATTTAGTTATATGTTTTAGGTATTAAGTGAATGTAAATAAAAGTCATTTATTTTAATGACCCGTTTGACTATGAAACTTGTTTTTACAAATGTAGCGTAATAAATTTTGTAAAAGAATCTATATTTGAATATTAATAATATAATTATTATAATTATTATATTAATAGTAAATAATAATAATAAATAATTATTAGTAATAATAAATGCCTTTTGAATTTTTTTAGAAAACTAAAATTACAATTTAGGAGAGATTAGTATTTCTTTTTATAAAAGATTTCGTATTATTTTTTTAATTAAATTAATGTATAATTATGACATCATCATTATGAAAATTAAAGGATAATTAGCTTAATGATGACATCATCATTTTAAAACTTTATATGACTATATAGATTACATATACGGAGGTGATTCTCACACACCATTTTTTAATCCATGTACATTTTTGTCTCATAAAATCACAGTTATGACCATAGAAAGTTGAACTTATATTATTAAAGTAAGTATAATTAAGGGTAAATTAGATAATTAGGTGTACATGAATCAAAAAGTGTTGTGTGAGGATCACCTCCCTTACATAAAAGGGCAAATAGTCCAAAAAATAATATAAAGTCAAAAAATTTCAATAAAAAGAGTATCACTTTTTCAGTTGTTCAAGGACTGTGATTTTAATTTGGTGTGAAGAAAGAAGTCTGATTTGATATAAATTACAATTGAGTTAATATGTGACACTATGAATTTTTTAATTTTTTTAATGATAATTTGGGATAACAATTCGTTCAATTTTAACATTGCAATTGAAAGCGAATTCTTTTTAACAATTAAAGGAAGATGGGCGGGATATAACTCGAAAATTGCACTTATCAACGTATACGGTCCACACTTCAACTCGAAAAAGATAAGAATGTGGAATGAGGTGTCCTCAGTTACTAATTCACTTGACATTCCATTCATTATTTTCGGTGATTTTAATGAAGTCGGAAATAAAAACGAAAGAATGAATTGTGTATTTAATCAAGTTTGGGCCGACAACTCTAACAATTTCATCAACAACGCTGGCCTAATTGATTTTCCCCTCGGTGGCAAAAATACACTCGAATATGCGATAAAAGAATGCAATTCAGTAAACTAGATCGCTTTTTGGTTACGAATGGAATTTTAAAAATCTGGCCCAATATAACCTCAAAAACACTCGATCGTGAACTCTCCGACCATTGTCCCGTAATATTAAAAGTACCTTAATTGACTTTGGCCCGAAACCCATTCGGGTATTTAATACTCCGTACATGGTTAGAACTAAAAGACGTTGACAACATAATCAAAACAGCATGGTTAACTCCCGTTAATGGCAATCGTCCCGATTGTATCTTTCGTAACAAATTAAAATTTTAAAAATAGAATTAAAAAGACAGTTCTAATCTAAGACAATATCGACACTATGTTTATCTCATGGTGTAGTATAGAGTATCAAGTTGCGCTACTATGTTTATATTGTTGATAATTGCCATGATTAGTAGTTATGTTGTACAGTTGATCGCAGTAAAGGTTACCATAATTTAGTAGTATTAGTTGCCTGTAGTAGTAGTTGACTGGTTGTATGTGCACAAGTTATTGTTGTTGGAACCTTGATCTGTTAGGTTCAGCTCAGAGAGGTCAACCTAGTTGTGGTTGAGTCCAGTTGGCTTCTGTTTGTTGAGTATAGTGTTGAATGACGCATCACCTGCGTGTGGATGACTATACTGGGGATTCAGTAGTAAGGACTATCGGTAGATTCTAGCCTGATCAGCTAGGGTCGTGTGCCCGTACAAGCCGCCGGTCCTCTAGTTGGAGCAAAGTTGCTAGTTGCTAGTTGCTAGTTGTTGTGTGTTGTATGTGGTTGTATGAAGCTGTTGTTATAGGAGTATAAGTTGGTACTGTGTGCTAGACTTTTTGATAGTTCCATTCACTTAGACTTTTTAATAAACATTGGGTTAACAACATTAATTGAGATCGTTAATTAAAGGTTTCAAAACAACACTTACATGTAACGACTAACGAAGACTTAACGACTCCATTAGAATGTATATACATGTTGTGTTTTGATATGTATTCTTACAATTTTGAAAGACTTCAAGACACATATCAAAGTACTTCTACTTAACAAAAATACTTACAATTACATCCTCGTTCAGTTTCATCAACAATTCTACTCGTATACACCCGTATTCGTACTCGTACAATACACAGCTTTTAGATGTATGTACTATTGTTATATACACTCCAATGATCAGCTCTTAGCAGCCCATGTGAGTCACCTAACACATGTGGGAACCATCATTTTGAAAGGACCCGTTCATATACATTATAAACGATTCACAATAGTTGATTCCATCGCGAGGTATTTGACCTCTATATGATACATTTTACAAACATTGCATTTGTTTTTAAAAGACAAACTTTCTTTACAACGAAAGTTGACGGCATGCACACCATTTCATAATACATCCAACTATAATTGGCTTAATAATAATCTTGATGAACTCAATGACTCGAATGCAACGTCTTTCAAAATATGCCATGAATGACTCCAAGTGATATCCTTAAAATGAGCTAATGCATAGCGGAAGATTTCTTTAATACCTGAAAATAAACATGCTTTAAAGTGTCAACCAAAAGGTTGGTGAGTTCATAGGTTTATCATAACAATCATTTCAATATATTAATAGACCACAAGATTTCCGTTTATAAATATATGTACACTCGCAAGTGTATAAAAGTATTCTATAAGTTGTAGGCACCCTGTAACAAGCCTTAACGTTCATGTTTTACCCTCTGAAGTACACCAGATCAGGTGTGTTTAAAATAACCTCGAAGTACTAAAGCATCCCATAGTCAGGATGGGGTTTGTCAGGCCCGATAGATCTATCTTTAGGATTCGCACCTACCGTACATAGAAAAGTAGTTTAATGTTACCAAGCTAATGGTATATTTCTAGTTTAAACCCACATAGAATTAGTTTTAGTACTTGTGCCTATTTCGTAAAACATTTATAAAAACAGCGCATGTATTCTCAGTCCCAAAAATATATATAAAAGGGAGCAAATGAAACTCACAATACTGCATTTCGTAGTAAAAATACATATAACGTCATTTAACAAGTGCAAGGTTGGCCTCCGATTCACGAACGTATCAATATTGAGATTTAATATTGCAGGAAAGTAGTAGACGCAACGGAGATGATAAACACTAGATTGACCTCACGAGCATACCCATGAACCATACCCATCACCTCCATAGCTATAACCCATAATTTCCTTAGCTTCGACTCATTCAAAAAAACTATTTTGAAATCACTCGGACAGCACTCCGTCGTAATATTTTATGTATACTAATAATATCTTGAAATAATACAGAGCAAATATATATATATATATATATATATATATATATATATATATATATATATATATATATATATATATATATATATAAATCGATTGAGAGAGTTTAGAGAAATATATTTTCAAGTTTCTATGAAATAATGAAACCTATTGAATTCTATTTATAATAGATTTTTGAATTATTAAAGTGAATTATTAAAGTATGAATTATTAAAGTGAATTATTAAAGTTAAAGTAAAGTAAAAGTAAAGTAAAGGTAAAGTTAAAGTATAGTAAAAGTATAAAAACTATGTATGTATAATACGCGTATAAATATATATAATATTAATTTAAATCGTTGTATATATTTAATGAAATAAAATATAAATATCGTTATATTTATTATACTGGTTAAGTAATGAGTTGTCAAAAGTGATTCTAGATATTTATAAAAGTTATATACGTTTTAATAATAAAGTTCTTTTTAAACTGAAAACGTCTTTGTATGTTTGAAAATAGATTAATAGAATATTATGGAAACCAATTCTCCACTAACTTTTGTCTAACTTTCGTAAATGACACTTTTTGTTTTTATTTATAAATAGCTTTACAAATTATTCTGAATATCGTTAAGAGGAATAGATTTTCTCAAATCATAGTGGACCTCTCAACAGAGACTTGTAATCATAATTCAATGTTTCTGATAATTCAATCATTTAATATATATTTTTTAATTTCATCGATAATCATATTGAAACAAATACGTTCATATAAAGCATTATACGTTTAAATACTTTGTTGACATTTTCAATTTATAACATATACACATATACATACATATTCATATATGTTCATTTAATGGTTCGTGAATCATTGGAATTTGGTCGAGGTTTAAATGAATGTATAAACATAGTTTAAAATCCTTGAGATTTAACTTAACAAACATTGCTTATCGTGTTAGAATAATATAAAGATAAAGTTTAAATTTAGTCGGAAATTTCCGGGTCGTCACAGTACCTACCCGTTAAAGAAATTTTGTCCTCGAAATTTGATAGAGGTCGTTATGTCTAACAATGAGAATGTTATTATGACGATTATGAAGTTTTATCATGTCTAAGAAGTATGGATAAAATAATTCGATTACTCGAAGCGTATGAGGGAAGTTATCGTAAATGAAGGAAATAAGATTATAGTGATTCGTCATATCTTTTGACGTCATCACAATTGATCTCCAAATTTAAAGAAAATCTTTGTAATCTATGTTGGATTTGATGCTTCGGTGATTAAGGAGATTATGATTCTCTTCGAATTAATACGATAATCCATCTTGATTTCTCTGTCGGGTATTTCACTATAAATCCACCTCCTTCGTTTCCTTACAACTCACACCTTCTATTCTTTCTCCCTCAACTCATATTTTAAAGTATTTGTCAATATGCTTCATCCAGTTCTGATTCTCGATATACTCCTAACTTTCATATCTGTCGTTCTTCTTTTTCATCTGCCTCCGGAAGAATCTATTTACTTCTACTATACTCTCGGTTTTATAGTGTTTTTAGTTCTTCCGTGTCTTTATATTGCTATATGCATCGATATATACGGTTTATAATTTTTGGGTGGTTGTTGGGTTTTATATCTTCCCTTATATTTCAAAGCCCCTGCTTTTGTCTTCTATAATCATTGACATCCACAGTTAATGCTCCCTTCTATTTGCTGCGATTTATACTCCAATTTCTATTTTGGAGTTTTGTCCTTTCGTTTCTTCTTCTTGCGATTAAGCAACGTTTGTAATGGTCCAGTATTCGTAGATATGAATTTCAGAATGAACATAGTTAATGTTCTAAGAAGGAAATGGTAATGGCACGATCTTGATTTGTTAATTTACCAGAATACCCTGAAAAGACCGAATCATCAAGAAAATATATTCTTGATATTTTTAGAGATTAAATAGAATACAAGAGTCGTGTAACATGGAACATGATGACGGCATGATCTGTGAATCGTCATGTCCCATTAGAAACTCGACATGAATTACTGTAATATAATTACGTTGATCAAGTGTCATTATATTATACTAACTCATGCTTCAGCTCCCAACACTTCTTCAAGAATATTCCTATTTTAAACTCGAATGTTTCAGAATTTAGAAACTAAAATAGTTTCTTTTATGATATAATACAGATAGCGCGAAGAGGCAAATGATTTCAGATAAGAATAATTATAAAAATATCTTCAGAAGTATGGATGATATTTATAATGAAAGATACGATGATATCTTAGAATGTCTAATATCAGAGGATGATGAAGGATATTGTCCGCAGGGGTTTAGAGTCAGGAGCAAGGTATTCGTTAATGACTTCAGCAAGTACTGAATCATTTGGATTCTTTGAAGGCAGATTCAGCCTTTGTGATTTGTCCACAGCCTCCTTCATACTTTGCTCAATCCATTTTCCAGTTCCAAAGCTTCTCTTTTTCTGAGCTTTGCCAATATACTATCCTTTATCATCCAACTTTTTACTGTTAAGGTCGTTTACAGTTTTTGCTGCTTCATCAGTATTTTTCAAAATTTCGAGAACCTGTTCGCAGTTTAGGGTGTTTTTCAGAAATTTCTCATTCAAAGAATATAAGTCTTGGAGGTAGACGTTGTGTGTATATGTAATTGTTGATGTAGACATGCTGCGAGGTTTCAAAATACTGATTGCTGATTCTCAAAAATTGGTATGGCAATTCTTGTTATAAGGTACGAATGAGTATATGATAGGGTTTCGATAATTATAATGATTTTTTTTTTTGGAAAGTCAAAGATCAATGAAGTTGTTGGTAAGTTTATTGCTAATGTGGTGAATATAAACGATTCCCCAGTAACGTTGGCGAAAGGGCAACGTATCTATCGAGGTTATAATAAGACTGTTTTGATTGAGAAGTCGAAGTTGACTTGCTGGAGCTGTGACAAAACTGTCTATTTTGAAACGGAATTGAAAAGTTATTTTAGCTAGTAAATGCCAAAGGGTCTAACACGGATACGTGTCGAACTATGACTTGGGTTTTGAGAGTTTTTCAGGTGTATAACTGTGGGTAACATGTGGTTGGATCATCATCTCGATTGTTCCTTAGTTGAAGTGTCTTCAGGAATTTCGAAGGGTTTGAGCACATATTGTAATCGTTAATACATATGATGTTCTAACACAGTTTTGAAGTCAAAGTATAGCTTTGAAAGATATAGGAATCTAAGAGTGATGATACTGGTTATATTTCGAATTGAATTATGCGATTTCAAAATCAGAATATGTAATTGAATTTGAATGAGTATGATTGTTTTGATTTATATGAAAGAATGGATATTGTTGTGAAAGTAGGGAGTATAGTTGATGATTGCTGAATCAGTTTCGAAAAATGTAATATATTAATTGTGAATTTATATATCTCTCGGGTATTACCTACCCGTTAAAAAAAATTTCACAATTAATATTTTGTACAAAAGAAGTTTATTACAGTCTTTATGAAAATATATGTGTATATTTTCTTTAGATGTAATATAGATTTAATGAGTTAATATTAAATTAAACTCATTTGTTTTATGGTTGGAACTAGAATTGAGTAATCCCTAAAACTTTATAAATTGCATAAGTATTTCTTCAATAATATTGAAATTATGAATCATTACTTTGTTATTTGTTGGTTTTCGTGAAATTCTTGTGAACTTCGCAAGGTACGAATGATGTTATTTGAAAAGTTTCGAGTACATCGATGATGAAAGTGTAAAATCAAACATATATTCGAATAATACACTTGATTTATTATGAATTGGATTTTATTGAATTGAGACAGAGATTGTAATTAACGATGGTTAAGTTTCGGACGAAGGACGTACATCATTACATATTTGTAATATGAATTAACTGAGTAGTTAAGATTCACACATAATAGCTTAGTACGGGAAGATTTATTATGGTTTAAAAATTTATACATATAAAATATACATATAAATCTTTCGATTGGAAATGAGTTAATACTTCATAACTCATTGATACAATATATTTGTTGTTGATTCGTAATGATGTCCACAATGATTCTTGAACAGACAGAGTTTGTGATGTTACAGGTGCTATTGATTCTGACAATACTGACGGCACTGACTGTGTTGATGATGCTACGGTCCTGTTGATGTTGTTGGTAAAACAATTCTAGCTTGTAAATCGTACACTATTTTCGATCAAAGTTTCTACTCTACCATCTCCGTTCACTCATCCGATTTACGGTCAGAATTAAATAATCTCTAAGATTTTGGAGATTACATAACTGCTGCAGAGATATCTCTTCAATGAAGTTTATGAATTAATACTTCATCGTTTGTTGTTGTTGATATTCCTGGATATTTACAGGGCGTATGACGTTGATGTTTGAGATACAGATTGTGATGTTGCGGTGTGGGATGTGGATGTTGTTGTTGGTGGTGGTGATGGTACTGTTGGTGTTGCTGATGGTGGTACTGTTTATGCTGCTGGTGCTGCTGCTGGTGTTTGTAACCTTTGCACCATATTCTCCAAAGCCACTACCCGAGCGCGAAGCTCGTTGACTTCTTCTATTACATCGGGGTGATTGTCGGTTCGGACGAGCGGATAAATAAAATCTAGAATTTGGTGTAGTATGTAATCGTGACGAGATACTTTAGAAATAAGAGAGAAAATGGTGTTTCAGATAGGTTTGCCGGTAAGTGCTTCAGGTTCTTCGCCAAGAGGGCAATGTGGTGGATGGAAGGGATCACCTTCTTCTTGTCTCCAATGATTAAGGAGGCTACGAACCCATCCCAAATTCATCCAGAATAGATGATGACTAATTGGTTGATCCATTCCGGTCACACTGCTTTCGGAACTTGAGTGGGATTCCATTTCGGAATCCGAGGGACTTGAACTAATGACGAATTCCATTTCGTACGATTGAATAAAGAATTTTTCGATATGAAATGATTTTCCGGCTATCGAGTGGTATTCTAATTATATAGAGCAAAAGGTTTCGTAGATTACGGAGGAATTTACGGAATATATCAGGCAAAGTTTACAGTAACAGATACGCTAAGATATGAATTAGCAGATACGCTAAAATATGAATTTTGTCTATATACTATTCATGCAATCAATGCAACAAGATGTGTCTAGACTAAGAATGATAAGCAGGTAATTTTCGACAAAAATGATGAGCAAAACATTTGACATGCAGACATGGTCGAAGTCCAGACTCACTAATGCACCTAACGACTATCAGTTAGACACACTAATGCAGACCTGGTTCGCTTAGACCACCGCTCTGATACCAACTGAAAGGACCCGTTCATATACATTATAAACGATTCACAATAGTTGATTACATCGCGAGATATTTGACCTCTATATGATACATTTTACAAACATTGCATTCGTTTTTAAAAGACAAACTTTCTTTACAACGAAAGTTGACGGCATGCACACCATTTCATAATACATCCAACTATAATTGGCTTAATAATAATCTTGATGAACTCAATGACTCGAATGCAACGTCTTTCAAAATATGCCATGAATGACTCCAAGTAATATCCTTAAAATGAGCTAATGCACAGCGGAAGATTTCTTTAATACCTGAGAATAAACATGCTTTAAAGTGTCAACCAAAAGGTTGGTGAGTTCATAGGTTTATCATAACAATCATTTCAATATATTAATAGACCACAAGATTTCCGTTTATAAATATATGTACACTCGCAAGTGTATAAAAGTATTCTATAAGTTGTAGGCACCCGATAACAAGCCTTAACGTTCATGTTTTACCCTCTGACGTACACCAGATCAGGTGTGTTTAAAATAACCTCAAAGTACTAAAGCATCACATAGTCAGGATGGGGTTTGTCAGGCCCGATAGATCTATCTTTAGGATTCGCGCCTACTGTACATAGACAAGTAGTTTAATGTTACCAAGCTAAGGGTATATTTCTGGTTTAAACCCACATAGAATTAGTTTTAGTACTTGTGCCTATTTCGTAAAACATTTATAAAAACAACGCATGTATTCTCAGTCCCAAAAATATATATAAAAGGGAGCAAATGAAACTCACAATACTGTATTTCGTAGTAAAAATACATATAACGTCATTTAACAAGTGCAAGGTTGGCCTCGGATTCACGAACGTATCAATATTGAGATTCAATATTGCAGGAAAGTACGTAGACGCAACGGAGATGATAAACACTAGATTGACCTCACGAGCATACCCATGAACCATACCCATCACCTCCATAGCTATAACACATAATTTCCTTAGCTTCGACTCATTCAAATAAACTATTTTGAAATCACTCGGACAGCACTCCGTCGTAATATTTTATGTATACTAATAATATCTTGAAATAATACAGAGCAAATATATATATATATATATATATATATATATATATATATATATATATATATATATCGATTGAGAGAGTTTAGAGAAATATATTTTCAAGTTTCTAAGAAATAATGAAACCTATTGAATTCTATTTATAATAGATTTTTGAATTATTAAAGTGAATTATTAAAGTATGAATTATTAAAGTGAATTATTAAAGTATGAATTATTAAAGTAAATTATTAAAGTATGAATTATTAAAGTGAATTATTAAAGTATGAATTATTAAAGTGAATTATTAAAGTTAAAGTAAAGTAAAAGTAAAGTAAAGGTAAAGTTAAAGTATAGTAAAAGTATAAAAACTATGTATGTATAATGCGCGTATAAATATATATAATATTAATTTAAATCGTTATATATATTTAATAAAATAAAATATAAATATCGTTATATTTATTATACTGGTTAAGTAATGAGTTGTCAAAAGTGATTCTAGATATTTATAAAAGTTATATACGTTTTAATAATAAAGTTCTTTTTAAACTGAAAATGTCTTTGTACGTTTGAAAATAGATTAATAGAATATTATGGAAACCAATTCTCCACTAACTTTTGTCTAACTTTCGTAAATGACACTTTTTGTTTTTATTTATAAATAGCTTTACAAATTATTCTAAATATCGTTAAGAGGAATAGATTTTCTCAAATCATAGTGGACCTCTCAACAGAGACTTGTAATCATAATTCAATGTTTCTGATAATTCAATCATTTAATATATATTTTTTAATTTCATCGATAATCATATTGAAACAAATACGTCCGTATAAAGCATTATACGTTTAAATACTTTGTTGACATTTTCAATTTATAACATATACACATATACATACATATTCATATATGTTCATTTAATGGTTCGTTAATCATTGGAATTTGGTCGAGGTTTAAATGAATGTATAATCATAGTTTAAAATCCTTGAGATTTAACTTAACAAACATTGCTTATCGTGTCAGAATAATATAAAGATAAAGTTTAAATTTAGTAGGAAATTTTCGGGTCGTCACACCTTTGGCAACTAGCATAAAATATCTCATAAAATTACAAAAATATTAGTAATCATTCATGACTTATTTACATGAAAAAAAAATTACATATCCTTTATATCTAATCCATATACCAACGACCAAAAACACTTACAAACACTTTTATTCTTCAATTTTCTTCATCTAATTGATCTCTCTCAAGTTCCATCTTCAAGTTCTAAGTGTTCTTCATAAATTCCATAAGTATAGTTTCATAAAAATCAAGAATACTTCCAAGCTTTCTAATCCATTCCAAGTAATCATCTAAGATCAAGGAACCTTTGTTATTTACAGTAGATTATCTTTCTAATTCAAGGTAATATTCATATTCAAACTTTGATTCAATTTCTACAACTATAACAATCTTATTTCGAGTGAAAATCTTACTTGAACTGTTTTCGTGTCATGATTTTGCTTCAAGAACTTTCAAGCCATCCAAGGATCCTTTGAAGTTAGATCCATTTTTCTCATTTCCAGTAGTTTTATCCAGAAAACTTGAGGTAGTAATGATGTTGATAACATCATTCGATTCATACATATAAAGCTATCTTATTCGAAGGTTTAAACTTGTAATCACTAGAACATAGTTTAGTTAATTCTAAACTTGTTCGCAAACAAAAGTTAATCCTTCTAACTTGACTTTTAAAATCAACTAAACACATGTTCTATATCTATATGATATGCTAACTTAATGATTTAAAACCTGGAAACACGATGAACACCATAAAATCGGATATACGCCGTCGTAGTAAACCCGGGGGCTGTTTTGGTTTGGATATGTAACAACCCAAACCAACCCTCGACCAAACCACGCGAAAATATAAAATAATAAAAAAAAATTCTGTGCAGCATACCCGCGCGGCGCGCCAAAGTGGACCGTCCGGAAAGTTTTTAAATGAGAAAAAGATTGACTAGTTCCCGACACTTTTAGACGAAACGCTTTTTACCATACATCTAAATATGTAAAACTAACCTGTTTCAAACATAAAATCAATGTTTTACAAGCGGGGCCCACACAACCCAAATTACAAGTTTAATACAAGTTAAGAGTTTCGACCACCAAAAAGTTTAAGTTCCAAACTACACAATGAGCATGGCGTTTGGGATTAAACTACCCAACTATCGATCAAACTCCAAGAGCTACTAAAGACAAAAGCGTCCCCTAGCATCAAGCGGGATCTCTAGTCCAAAACGATGCCCTTACCCTTGTCCAAAACAGAACCTATAAAATGGTAAACAACGAGAGGGTAAGCAAAGCTTAGTGAATGCAATAATTATACGAATACATATATAATTATACCTACTTGCATACACTTACACACCAACCCGCAAACACGCTAGCATACACATTTAGCTTATCATCACAATAACAAGCTATAAATCTCCAATACCACAAGCTAGCATAACAACCGCATATGAATATAACTCGAATAATATAATATGATTACAACACAAATAACCATGGTTAACCAATAGTACAAGGGAATGGCGCTCGCTAAAACGCCATTGATGTGGTAGCGGAGTGGTATAAAATAGTTATTAAATTTTTGCAGGAAATACTATTAAATACGATACATTTTTACACAAGATATTTATTTATTTATAGAATGGATATACTTAAACCTTGCTACAACACTTATAGGCAGTGTACCTAATCGTACAGTAGTGTAGTTTTTAGTAAGTCCGGTTCGTTCCACAGGGAATCTTTTTAAACAAAGCTTAACGCTATATTAGTTTACTTTTATAAAAATACAAATATATATATAAGTAATATTATTATTATAAAGGGAGATTTTTACCGTTTAATGACCGGTTTGTCGATTTTAAAACTTTAGTCGCAGTTAAAACCTAATGTAAAATATTAAATAAATAAAAGACTTAATTTAAAGCGTAAAATAAATAACGATAATGAAATTGCAATAAATAAAAGTGCGATAAAATAAAATTGCGATAATTAAAAAGAACGATAATTAAAATTGCGATTAAATAACAATAAATAAAAGTGCGATAATTAGAAGTGCAATTAAATATAAAATAAAGGAAATTAAATATGAAATAAAAGAATTATGCTTATTTAAACCTCCGTAATCATGATGTTTGAAGTGTTGATTTTAGTTTTATGCCCATGGGTTAATTGTCCTTTATCCCGGATTATTTAATATGTCCGTCTGGTTTTTGTCCATAACAGTCCATCAGTCATAAATATAAAGTGCGAGTGTCCTCGTCAAATTATCCTTATACCCGAAGTTAAATATTCCAACTAATTAGGGATTTAAACTGTAACAAGATTTTAATACTTTGTTTAATAATTACACCAGGTTGTCGACTGAGTGTAACCCAAGGTTTTAATATTTTGTTATCAATTATACCAAGTGTCCTTTATACATAATTTCACCCCTGTTTTAATTATTCTAGTGGCTATTAATCCATTCCCGTGTCTGGTTAAATGAACGATTATTCGTACATATAAATACCCCGCCCATCGTGTCCGATTGAGTGTATATGGTAATTTATAGGGACGCCCAATTGTAAATCTTTATATTAACATTAACAAACTATCATTTAGTTAAACAAATATAAAGCCCATAGTCTAATTTCCACAAGTGTCGTTCTTTTGTCCAAACCCCAATTATGATACAAAGCCCAATTACCCAATTTTAGTAATTAGCCCAACATCATGATTACTTCGGATTAAATAAGCATAATAATAACTTAGCTACGAGACATTAATATAAAAAGGTTGAACATAACTTACAATGATTAAAAATAGCGTAGCGTTACACGGACAGAATTTCGACTTACACCCTTACAACATTTGCTAACATACCCTTATTATTAGAATTATAATTAAAATTAAAATTAAAATTAAAATATAAATATAAATATAAATTTTTACGTAGTATTATAAGAGAAGAAGAAAAAGATGGTTTTTGCGATCAGAATTCGGTTGCTTTTATAGGGATTTTTGAAACTTGGGGCTCCGCGACTCGCGGCCTTTTTGGCCTTCAAACTCCGCGAGTCGCGGAGTTTGCAATTACAGCTCAGATACTTTGGAGTCTTTCTTGCCGACGGATTTATAAATATATATAATATATTAAATAATTATAAGAATTATTTAAATATTATATTATATTTATGTGCATAGTTGATTTGTAATTTTTAGTCCGTTGCGTCGAGCGTTGAGAGTTGACTCATGTCCCGGTTCCGGATTTTCGAACGTCCTTGCGTACAATTTAATATCTTGTACTTTGTGTTTTGAATCTTGTACTCTTGTAATTTCGAGACGTTTCTTATCAATAATTGGAACCTTTTTTATTGTCTTTTGTACTTTTGAGCTTTTTGGTCGTTTGCGTCTTCAATTCGGCGAATCTGTCTTTTGTCTTCACCTTTTATTATTTAAACGAATATCACTTTTAAATAGAACAATTTCAACTAAAAGCTTGTCTTTCTTGAGGAATAATGCTATGAAATATATGTTCGTTTTTAGCATTATCAAATATTCCCACACTTGAGCGATGCTTGTCCTCAAGCAATATCGTCTTGAAATACTAGAATCACTTCTTTATTCTTCACACTTTGTACATCAGTGATTTTCTATACGGCGGTATAAACAATGGTAGTAACGATATGGTTTACAGTCCCACATGACTATAAAAATTTAGATCCCTTAAGGAAATTGGATCTTTATGAAAACATTTGATCTTTTGAAAATTAAATCTAGTTTTTACCCTAGATAAGTTTTCCAGAATAACCCTTTACCGGTGTTTGCAAAATATTTTTGTGGGTTTGGTGGGTTTCAGAATTGAAAATTTTAGCTCAAAACTTGCGGTTTTGTGTCACCCACTTGCTAACCTTGTATTTGGAAAGCAACACGTCCAGTTCACTTGTCCCGTATATTACCTTTCGGTAAACTACCGTCCGGTTGTAAAGGAAAGCGTTTGAACAAGCAACTGTTAAGGCAATGTCCCCTGACATGCTTTTAATTATGGTCTATAACGTGTCGGACGCAATTACTATCCTTGGTAGGAGCAATAGTAAAGCTCACCCTTATAATTTTTCGGTCTGGCACAAGGTCCTGTCTTCGACCATGCTATGCAACCACCGTTCTTACGGTTAACACCCGATTTGGTTCAGGTGACCTAATGAATTCTAGGTGAATTCTTAGGATTTTACGTTCAATGGTAATGAACGCATTGAAAATAGGTTTTCAGAAAACAAACCGGTTTTAATTTTGATCAAAATATTTTCTCATTCAAGCTCGAGTTTAGATATCATTGAATTCCATGAGTTTGTAATTCTCAATCTTTAAAGTCAATCTCAAGGATTGAGTAATATCAGTCTTAAAAGCTGATTTTTAATCTTTAAGGAGATTATCCTTTCTGGGGATCTGATTCATTAGTCTTATCAAGCTAATTTGCACGGTGCCTCCCCATTGTACGAGATAAATCCTTCTCATGGTTAGGATAAATCTGACCACATGGCGACCCTGTTTGATGCTGAGGTCCGTGGATTTCCTGCTGATTTTAGTGATGACTTTTCTAGATTTTTCGTCAACCTACAGCTGGTCTGGACGACAACTTCCTGACCTAAATCAAGAAGCGCGTGTCTTTTTCGGAAGACTTTACTTCCTTTTAATGATGGAATTGATTCATCGTGTAGATCCATCTTTTCTTTTCTTTCATCGGGTAAAACAGTTTAGTTTGGTCCAAAGCAAAAGTATTTTCAGTTATTTGTTACAGAAATATGTGATATATGTTTTGAATAACTTGGAGAATTTTCCCACACTTGGCTTTTATTTTTCTTTTTATCGTCCTCTATTCCATTTTAAATGAATTTTAACATTTTGGTTTGTTTCTCAATTTATGTCCTTTTTGAGGTAACAATAATTTCGGTGTTAAAACCTAGTTTTATCGTTCATAAATATGTATAAACATGATTTTGAGTTCATTTAATTGAAAATTTTGAAAAATTTTACTAGATTTGGGTAGTTAGTATATAAGACTAGGGCTGTTCTTTATTATTAGAGAGTACTAGATTCTAATACAACTACTACTTTACTAGTATTTTTAATGGTAACCAAGTGTATAAAGTAAAAATTTTTAAAATCCGAAAGAATTTAACCCCTTCCCAAACTTAAGATCTTGCAATGCCCTCATTTGCAAGAAATCAGTAACAATTTAAATTATTGAGGGTGATTTGTGTGAAAATGATTAAATTTTTACCAAAGTTTCCAAATATATTGGCATTTGTTTACTGAATGATAAATGGTGCACATCATTTGTTCATTCCGTCTTGTTGTTATTTCACATATATTTTGCATCTTGTCGTCAAAATTAGTTGCTTTTGCTGAACTTAATGCCAGTCTTAGAAAATGCGTTGTTTTACCTGTTGTGTACATAAGATAAACTGCAAATATATATACATATTTTTGAAGTTTGGTATATTACCCCACATTCAAAAATTATTAAAATCTAAGAAAAAAAAAATATAGACAATTATAAAAATGATTACAATATTAACAAAAGTATTAAACGTATAAATCATTACAAATTACAAAAAAAAAACTAAGTATACTAGGGATGATACTGGTACCAATAGGGGTTCCAGGCATAACCATAGGTGCTATAGAATGCTTCGGCAGGGTTATACGTAGGATACGGTGGCTGCATCTCTATAGACCAGGGAGGGAAGTTGGGTTTCGGTGTAGGAATATAGTTTCTACCTATATATTGGCAATGAGCTATGATTTGGTTCTGATGAACTTGCCAATCTTCAAATGCTCTCTGTCTAGCATTTTCGTACTCCTGAGAAGCTATAAACCTTTGCATTTCTTGCATCTCATTCCCCCCTCCTACATTACCTTGCTGTTGGTTTCTCTCAACCTGTGGATGTCTACCATGGTATTGTACTGCGGCGTTATTTCGCCTCTTCAAAACTTTTGCACCATGGTATACATTTAAACCTATAGTATCGCGGGGTTCTGGTTCTTCTACTAATAATCCCCCCCGACTTATATCCACACCGAGATATTCACCAATCAAAGTAATAAAAATACCACCTCCTATTATGCTATGCGGTCGCATCCCCCGAACCATAGCTGATAAATAATAACCCACACAATATGGTATACTTACAGCGCTTTGTGGGTCTCGAATACACATATGGTAAAACAAATCCTGTTCATTTACTTTTTCCTTGTTCTTACCCCTTTGTGTAATCGAATTAGCTAAAAACCTATGAATCACTCTTAATTCGGCTCTATCTATATCCAAATAAGAGTAATTTCCCCCTTTGAAACGGTGATGGCTTGTCATTTGACTCTACACACCGTGTGTATCAAAATTTTCATCAATCTTTCTACCGTTTAGTATCAACCCTCTACAATCGGCAGATGCTAACTCCTCAGGAGTATATATACGTAAAGCCTGAGCCATGTCCAGCAAAGACATGTGGCGCATCGAACCGCCTAACAAAAATCTAATAAAAGAACGATCCGTTAAACTAGCTACCCGATCATTCAACTCTATACTACATAACAATTCTTCACACCATACTTTATATACAGGTCTACGCATGGTGAATAAACGTACCCAGTCATTAAAAGAAGAATTACCATACCTCTGTACAAGTAATTCCCTAATTGGCCCGGCCAATTCTATAGCTTCTAAGGGTCCCCATTCTATGACCCTCGGTACCTCAACAACCTTAGAATGAAGAGTATGCAAACCCCTTTGATATTTTGGATAATCTATCCAAAGTCTGTCAAATCTCAGGTTCGGGTGCAACTCTTCCAAGTGCATATCGGAAAAGGTCATGACTGGATGAGGTATATCCTGCTTGTAGTAGTTATCCACCTCCTGTTGTTCCGCATTCTCAGCAGGAGCATTACGGGCTTGGGATGAAGATTCACCCCTTTCAGTCTGCAAAACACATAAAACACAATTTTTGTGCATCCAAATATGCATTAGTGTCAGCAAAATCATCAATCAAAATAATTACAATGACATTATCAATTTATATTAAACTTAAGCTTATTTTCACATTTTTATCAAATCTACACTTTTTCAAATAAGCATATACGAAAATGTTCGCAAAGTTTATAAGCATTCAACTCAAATAACATGTCAAAATAATCATTACTAGCAATTAAACAAGTTTCAAATGGCATTATCTTTCAAAAATCAAGTTCATGAATTTTAGACTTTGAAAAAGTCCACTTTAATTCTCAAAATCATGTTTAGGCTCAAAGTTTGGATCATTTAACTACCTAAACATGTTACACTACTTAATTTAGCAACAATTCATGACAAAAATCGGCCATAACCTGTTTATATCAAAAAGCCACAAATTTGCTCAAGAACACAAACCCTAGATTATTCAAAATTTGAAGTTTAAGGCTTCTAATCATGTTAAACAACATCAATCTAGGTTATACAAGCATAATACATAAACAATTTAAGCATAATTACACTAAAAAGCATCAAAATCAAATTGGGGAAAAAATTGCTCAAGAACACAAATTTCGGATTAAATGGTGTTTAGGTGTAGAAATTTACCGTTTTTCTTGAGTAATTCCTAGATAGCATCCTTCTCAACATGATTTTAGTAAAAGATTTGGTGATTAACGGTTAAAAATTGTGATTTTGGGGGTGTTTTTGGTGTATTTTCGCGCAGTATTTCGGGTTTATTTTGCAGGTTTGGTTTTGTGGTGTGTGGACTGATTAATTCGATCAGTTTATATTTTTTTTTTCTGGATTTCGGTCATCCCGCGACTCGCGGCATTTAACCCTTCAAACTCCGCGAGTCGCGGAGTTTGCTAAATTTTTTTTTTTTTTTTTTTTTTTATAATCATTAACTTATAAAACAATTAAGTACTTAATTTTTAAAATTTTGTTTCCCTTGTTATTTAGGACGAGGTTGTTTCGGATCGATGTCCTAGTCCGTCCCTCGCCAAAATTTTAAAATTTGTCTTTTTGTAGCGATTGTTTTATAAGCTAAGATTTTTGGGTTTTTTAATGTTTTTGGCATACTTTAAATCAATAAGATTAAAAATAATGATAATAAAAGTTCTCGTCCCTCCCTAGGGTAAAGCAATTTCGGTTCAAAGACCTAGTCTTCAACTTACGACGAATTTTAAAAATCATATTTTTAACTTAATGAGATTAAGTAAATTTTTGTTTTTAAATTCACACAACTTAAATATGAAATTCAAAATTAATATTAAAAATTCACACTAAACTTAAAATTTGAAATGCATAAAATTAAAAATTCATATTTTAAAAATTAAAAATTCACACCAAACTTAATTTTAAAAATTCATATTATAAATTCACACCAAACTTATATTAATTTTTCAAATATTTACAATTTTAAAAATATTGTTTTTACAAAGTTTACAATATTAATTTAAGATTTAAATATTAATTTTAAAAACATGGTAAAAATAAAATTAAAAATCTTTTTGGCTTTTTATCCCACTTTAATCAATCAAATATTATCAAAAATATGCGCCCCTCTTTTCGGTAAAGTAATTTCGGTTCCAAGACCTAATTTAACTCATGACGAATTTTTGAAATATTTTGTGTTGATTGTTTAAAGATATTTATACCTTAAGAATAAACGTTAAATTTCGCAGTGATGTAATAAATTTTTGAATGATATCAATAATTTCGGTCGCCAAACCTAATTTTATTTAATACCAATTTAATACTTTTTAGCGAACAAATTAGCGTTTATTATCAAAAGGTTAAAAATAAAAAAAATAAAATAAAAACTGTACATACTTACCTGTGAAATAGATTTCTTAGTTATATGATCTATCCCATTCATAAGATAGTCGGTTTAATTGGTTTCCCATGGCTACATAGGCGTAACCTCGACCATTCAGTGTCTTTTCTTCTAAACATATGAACGGTCCGTCTCTGCATAAAGTAACAAATTCGGTATTTGAATAGGTTTGATTATTTGAACATTTACCTCCATGTGACCATTTTCCGCATTTGTGACATCTTTCTAGGTGTCGTGCTCTTCTTTTCGCTGCGGATTTTGATTTTCCTTTACCAAATTGTAACTTATTATCTTCGCATCTGGATTCTTTTCTAACTCCGTCCATTCTTTCTCTGATTACTGATACTATTTCACTTGGTAGTATGTCATTATTTCTTTTAGTGATCAAAGCGTGTAGCATTAGACCATGGTTTAGTTCACAGGCAGTCTTCATTTTGTAAAAACCTAAAAAAAATAAAAATTCAGAATGGGGGGAGAAGACTAGTTCTTTAGGGTCTGCTAGGGAAAGACCATTCGGGTTCCATTTTCGAGAACTACACGAAAATAGACAATCTAACTCTAACAGAAATACATATTATCCTTTAAAGACTTGATTCTCCCCACACTTAGTTAGCTGTGGTGTCGAAATTGTGATTAACTTCATTGTCGACTTCCATCGGACCATGTATGTAATGTTTAACTCTGTGACCATTAACTTTAAATTCAATCCCATTTGAATTTATTAATTCTATCGTTCCGTATGGGAAAACTCTTTTGACCATGAATGGTCCAGACCATCTTGATTTCAATTTTCCAGGAAATAGATTGAATCGTGAATTGAAAAGAAGAACTCTGTCTCCTTCTTTAAATTCTTTTGAACTTCTGATTCTTTTATCATGCCATTTATTCGTTCTTTCTTTATAGATTAACGAATTATCGTATGCTTCATGTCTTAATTCTTCTAATTCGTTTAGTTGTCTTAATCGTAGACGTCCGGCTTCATGTAAATCAAGATTACATGTCTTCAAAGCCCAAAATGCTTTGTGTTCAATTTCTACTGGAAGATGACATGCTTTTCCATAAACAAGTCTAAAAGGTGTGGTTCCAATTGGAGTTTTGTAGGCTGTTCTAAAAGCCCATAGTGCATCCTCCAATTTAATGGACCATTCCTTCGGATTTGATCCTACGGTTTTCTCTAGAATACGTTTTAAAGCTCGGTTGGTATTTTCAACTTGTCCACTTGTTTGTGGATGATATGCGGTGGAGATTTTATGAGTTACTCCATATCTTTTAAGAACTTTCTCAAGTTGATTATTACAGAAATGAGTACCCCGATCACTTATTAAAGCTTTCGGTGTTCCAAACCTTGCAAAAAGATGTTTTAAAAAGTTGACTACAACTCGTGCATCGTTAGTTGGGAGAGCTTGTGCTTCCACCAATTTAGATACATAATCAATGGCTACGAGTATATATAGATTATTATGAGATTTTGGAAATGGACCCATAAAGTCAATACCCCAAATGTCAAATACTTCACATACTTGGATGACATTTTGTGGCATTTCATCACGTTGACTTATTTTTCCGGCCCTTTGACATGCGTCACAGGATTTGCAAAGAAGGTGTGCGTCTTTGTAAATTGTAGGCCAATAGAATCCAGCTTCATAAACTTTTCTTGCTGTTAGTTGAGGCCCATAATGCCCTCCTGTTGGTCCTGTGTGACAATGGTTTAATATTTTACTAGCTTCATCTCCAAATACACATCGGCGTATTATTCCATCGGGACAACTTTTAAACAGATGTGGATCTTCCCAGAAATAGTGTTTTATATCACTGAAGAATTTCTTTCGTCTTTGGTACGATAATCCTTTTTCAAGGAATCCACTTACTAAGTAGTTTGCATAGTCTGCAAACCATGGGATTTCTTTATAATCTATCTTCAATAGATATTCATCAGGAAAGTTGTCTTGTATGGCCGATTCATTTAGAACTTCTAATTCGGGATTTTCAAGACGAGAAAGATGATCAACGGCGAGATTTTCTGCTCCCCTTTTATCTCGAATTTCAATATCAAACTCATGTAAGAGTAAGATCCAACGGATTAATCTTGGTTTAGCATCTTGTTTTGAAAATAGGTATCTAAGAGCAGAATGGTCGGTATAGACCACCGTTTTTGCTAGAACGAGATATGATCGAAATTTGTCAAAAGCAAAGACAATAGCAAGGAGTTCTTTTTCAGTAGTTGTATAGTTCGTTTGTGCTCCTTGTAACGTCTTACTAGCATAATATATAGGTTGAAATCGTTTTTCAATCCTTTGTCCTAAAACGGCTCCCATTGCAAAATCACTTGCATCGCACATTAGTTCAAATGGTAGATTCCAATTTGGTGTTATCATGATTGGTGCATTAGTGAGTTTTTCTTTAAGAATATTAAAAGATTTTATACACTCATCTGAAAAGATGAATGGAGCATCCTTTTCTAGGAGTTTATTCATAGGAGTGGCAATTTTAGAAAAATCTTTTATGAAACGTCGGTAAAAACCGGCATGCCCTAGAAAACTCCTAACTCCTCTAACATTGGTGGGATGTGGAAGTTTAGCAATTACATCTACTTTAGCTCTATCCACTTCAATTCCTTCTTTTGAAATTTTATGTCCAAGAACGATGCCTTCTTTAACCATGAAATGGCATTTCTCCCAATTAAGTACTAGATTTGATTTTTCGCATCTAATTAGCATTCGTTCCAGATTAACTAAACATGATTTAAATGTATCACCGAAGACTGAAAAGTCATCCATGAATACTTCCATGCATTCTTCTATCATGTCGTGAAAAATCGCCATCATACACCTTTGAAAGGTTGCAGGGGCGTTGCAAAGTCCAAATGGCATGCGTTTGTAAGCAAAAGTACCATAAGGGCACGTGAATGTGGTTTTCTATTGATCTTCGGGTGCTATTGGAATTTGAAAATATCCGGAAAATCCATCTAGGAAACAATAGTAACTATTTCCGGCTAATCTTTCCAACATTTGATCTATGAAAGGTAAGGGAAAGTGATCTTTTCTGGTGGCGTCATTTAATTTTCTATAATCAATACACACACGCCATCCTGTTACAGTCCTAGTAGGAATAAGCTCATTTTTCTCATTTGTAATGACAGTCATGCCACCCTTCTTAGGCACGCATTGAACTGGGCTTACCCATGGACTATCAGAGATTGGATATATCAAACCTGCATCTAGCAGTTTAATAATCTCTTTCTTAACTACATCTTGCATATTAGGATTTAGTCTTCGTTGGCGTTGCACATATGTTTTATGACCTTCTTCCATAAGGATTTTATGTGTGCAATACGAAGGACTTATTCCTTTAATATCATGAATCTTCCATGCAATGGCTGGTTTATGAGCTTTCAACACAGAAATGAGTTGTGATTTCTCATTTTCAGTAAGAGAAGACGATATTATTACAGGTAATTCAGATTCACCATGTAAATAAGCGTATTCCAAATGGTTTGGAAGTGGTTTTAACTCTAATTTCGGAGGTTCTTCTATCGATGATTTATATCGATATCTGTCTTCTTCTTTTAGCATTTGAATTTCTTCTGTTGTTGGTTCATATCCATTAGCTATAAGTGTAGCTAACATTTCAGCTTCATCAATTGGTTCATTACCTTCTCCTAAAGAACATTCTCCTGTTCCTTGTAATTCTGGAAATTCTTCTAATAATTCTGCATGTGCATCTATAGTTTGAATATAATAACATGTATCATCTGCAGATTGTGGTTGTTGCATTGCTCTATCAACTGAAAAGGTAACACTCTCATCCTCTATACTTAGGGTCAGTTTCTTACCGAACACGTCTATCATTGCTTTAGCCGTGTTTAAGAATGGTCTTCCTAATATGAGAGGAACTTGAGAATCTTCTTCCATGTCCAAAACAACAAAATCTACTGGAAATACTAAAGTACCAACTTTAACTAGCATGTTCTCCATTATCCCTCTAGGATATTTTATTGATCTATCGGCTAGTTGTATGCTTATTCTGGTTGGTTTCAATTCTCCAAGGTCTAGTTTAGTGTATAGTGAATACGGCATTAAATTTATACTAGCACCTAAGTCTGCCAATGCTTCTATTGAACTAAGACTACCCAGAAAACATGGAATTGTGAAACTTCCTGGATCAGATAGTTTTTCTGGTATCTTATTCAACAGCACTGCTGAACAATTAGCATTCATAGTAACAGCCGAGAGTTCTTCCATTTTCTTTCTATTTGAGATTAGATCTTTCAAGAATTTAGTATATCTAGGCATTCCTGAAATCACATCAATGAAAGGAAGATTTACATTTATCTGTTTAAACATATCCAAGAATTTGGATTGCTCGGCTTCAAGTTTCTCTTTCTTCATTTTACTCGGGTAAGGAAGTGGTGGTTGGTATGGTTTAACATAAGGTTTATCCTTAGCTGTGTTATCTTCATTAACCTTTTCAACTACCGGTTCTTTTTCCTTATCTTGATCAGGTTGTGGTTCTTGTGGAGTAGGAATAGTTTCATCAGCAGTTACAGGTATTTCCGGTGGTTTAAGTGTTGTACCACTTCTTGTGGTAATAGCTTTAGCCGTTTCATTCCAGGGGTTAGCATTTGTATCACTAGGTAGACTTCCCGGTTTTCTTTCACCTATTAACCTTGCTAGGTTACTTACTTCTTGTTCCAGATTTTGAATAGAAGCTTGTTGATTTCTAAATGCTTGAGCATTTTGTTCATTAGTTTGTTTTTGAGATGTGAAAAACTGCGTTTGAGTTTCAACTAGCTTCGTCATCATATCTTCTAAATTCGGCTTTTTATCATCGGTTTGTTGTGGTGGTTTGTTTTGAAAATTAGGTCTTTGCTGATTGTAAGTATTATTGGATACTTGTTGATTGCTAGGACCTTGTTGGTTGTTGTATGGAATATTTCGGTTATAATTCTGGTTTTGATTGTAAATCGGTCTTGGCGGTTGATAATTATTCTGATAATTATTTCCAGGCCTTTGGTTTATGTATGAAATATTCTCTCTTTGTTCCATTGTTAATTCAATACTGAGACAATCTTTTGTCAAATGTGGTCCTCCACACTGCTCACAACTAATTCGTATTGAGTGAATATCTTTAGTCATCTTTTCCATTCGTCTCTCCACAGCATCTATCTTTGCGGAAATGGAATCTAAGTCATGGCTAGAATCGGCTCTAGCTGCTTTAGATGATCTAACGATGTCTTTTTCTTGGTGCCACTCATGTGAGTGGGAAGCAGTGTTATCAATAATGCATCAGTTTCGGTTTTCTTCATAATAGAACCACCAGCTGCTATATCTATGTCTTTTCTTGTAGTGATGTCGCATCCTTGGTAGAATATTTGTACTATTTGACAGGTGCCTAAACCATGTTGCGGACATCCTCTTAACAACTTTCCATATCTTGTCCATGCCTCATATAGAGTTTCATTTGGTTTCTGTGTAAACGTAACAATTTCTGCTTGAAGTCTTACGGCTTTAGATGCAGGAAAGAATTGTTTAAGAAATTTGTCAACTAAAACATCCCATGTATCAATCGCCCCTTCAGGTAAAGATTCCAACCAATCTTTGGCTTCTCCCTTTAAAGTCCAGGGAAATAACATGAGATATATCTGTTCATCCTCCACTTCTCTTATTTTAAATAGTGTGCAGATCCTATTAAAGGTACGTAGATGTTCATTTGGATCTTCCTTCGGCGCACCACTAAATTGGCATTGATTAGTCACCATGTGTAGAATTTGTCCTTTGATTTCATAATCTGGCGCATTAATGTCTGGATGAGTAATTGCGTGACCTTGGCCAGTGCGTTTAGCTCTCATTCGGTCTTCCATACTTAAAGGTTCCAGATTCTCCATAATTGAATTTGTTGAATCGGAATCACTAGAGGATTCTGATTTAATGTTTCGTTCCTCAACAATCTCTGTTTGAATGATTGGTGGTTCCGGAGGAAAGTTTAATGGTTCAGGATCTACGAACCGTTCCTGAATATTCTCCGGATTCTCAATTGTGAGGTCGGGTTCAAAAAATGGATTATCGGAAATTTGAACTGAAGTACTTGGTCGACTGGATGACGATTCTAAAGAAAAATCAACGGCAGTAATATTTGCTAAATGTCTTGATCTAGTTACAGGTGGTGAACGTACAAAAGGTGGTGAACGTCTTGCTCGGTGCATTCACTGAATATCCTATTAGTTTTTAAAAGGAAAGAAAAATTTTAATAAGTTATCCAATTAATAGACTTTTCTGATTTTGCCCACGTTTCGAATAGCCAAAAGATGCAGCAGAGGGGCAGGATTCGTTTGGTCTCAATATAATTGAGGACTGTTTGGCTCCAATAACCCGGTCCACGTACAAATCCAACTATTACTACGAACCAGAAAATTTTGATGTCTATCAATTTAACCACTTACAATAAATTTTCGTAATTTTAAGAAATTTAGATAAGAAGTAGAATAAAAATCTATGTCCTAAAACTAGAATAGCGAGAAATAAGAAAGAAAAAGAGTTTGTCGGAAAAATGTCGAAAAAGAAAAATGGTTGAAAAATAAAAGGTGACGGAAAAATTAAAGAAACTTATAAAACTTAAAAATACTTGACTAACCTAACCTTATTACTACAACTAACTTAAAATTATAATCGCAAATTGAGATTACTAATTGGAATGATAATTGATACATAGGTAAAAGTCGTCTAAAAATATTAAAGCTTACAGGGAAAACTAAATCTCAAATGGAAATAACTTAAAAAGAAACTAAAACTTAAAAAGGCGTCGCAAAATTCTAAAGCACTTAAATCTTAGTCTAGAGAAAAAGCACTTAAGGAATTCTACGGCAAAGCCTAAAAATCTAGGAGTAAAAATGACTATGGCAAAAACTAAGTTTAAAACTAAATATGAGCGAAAATTACAAATATTACGCTACAACGATTAAAAAGGGACAAAATATAAAAATATACAAAAAGTTGTAAAAAGTACAATTTTTATAAAAATATTATTTTTATATTATTTATTTATTAAAACTACTAATTTTACAATTTAATTAAACTAATTTAAACAAAATATACAAAATAATAATAAAAACTAAAAACTAATTAAAAACTAAAAACATAATTAGGGTTTTAATAAATAAATAATAATAATAATAACTCCGTAATTAATGCCTGATTAGGGCTTCTGTCGCGTGTCAGAATACCTCCGCGAGTTGCGGTATTTAATGCATCAAACCCCGCGAGTCGCGGGGTTCAAAAATTCAACTGACAGGTTTTAATTTCGACGCGTTTTTATTTTTTTATTTTTATATTTTTAATTTCTGTTTTTAATTTTCTGTTTTAATAAAAGTATTTATATAATAAAAACTTATATCTAAAAACTAAAATAGAAATATTTTATAATTTTATAAATAAAAATCTTAAAACTAGAATTATATATATATATATATATTTTTATATGTTTTTAAATAAAAACAAAACACTTAAATAAAACTTATATAAAAATAAAGAAACTTTATAAAACTTAAATATTTAACAAAATCTTAAAAATACTTATATTTTTTGTTTTTCTTTTTATATTTTCGAATATTTAAAAATACTTTTATAAAAACGAATTTTAATAAAAGTAAACTAAAAATCTTTTTTTTTTATATTAGCGTTGCGCTTCCGGCGTTTAAGAGTTCCCCGGCAGCGGCGCCAAAAATACTTGATGTTTCGCGAGGGGTATATAAAATAGTTATTAAATTTTTGCAGGAAATACTATTAAATACGATACATTTTTATACAAGATATTTATTTATTTATAGAATGGATATACTTAAACCTTGCTACAACACTTATAGTCAGTGTACCTAATCGTACAGTAGTGTAGTTTTTAGTAAGTCCGGTTCGTTCCACAGGGAATCTTTTTAAACAAAGCTTAACGCTATATTAGTTTACTTTTATAAAAATACAAATATATATATAAGTAATATTATTATTATAAAGGGGGGTTTTTACCGTTTAATGACCGGTTTGTCGATTTTAAAACTTTAGTCGCTGTTAAAACCTAATGTAAAATATTAAATAAATAAAAGACTTAATTTAAAGCGTAAAATAAATAACGATAATGAAATTGAAATAAATAAAAGTGCGATAAAATAAAATTGCGATAATTAAAAAGAACGATAATTAAAAGTGCGATTAAATAACAATAAATAAAAGTGCGATAATTAGAAGTGCAATTAAATATAAAATAAAGGAAATTAAATATGAAATAAAAGAATTATGCTTATTTAAACCTCCTTAATCATGATGTTTGACGTGTTGATTTTAGTTTTATGCCCATGGGTTAATTGTCCTTTGTCCTGGATTATTTAATATGTCCGTCTGGTTTTTGTCCATAACAGTCCATCAGTCATAAATATAAAGTGCGAGTGTCCTCGTCAAATTATCCTTATACCCGAAGTTAAATATTCCAACTAATTGGGGATTTAAACTGTAACAAGATTTTAATACTTTGTTTAATAATTACACCAGGTTGTCGACTGAGTGTAACCCAAGGTTTTAATATTTTATTATCAATTATACCAAGTGTCCTTTGTACATAATTTCACCCCTGTTTTAATTATTCTAGTGGCTATTAATCCATTCCCGTGTCCGGTTAAATGAACGATTATTCGTACATATAAATACCCCGCCCATCGTGTCCGATTGAGTGTATATGGTAATTTATAGGGACGCCCAATTGTAAATCTTTATATTAACATTAACAAACTATCATTTAGTTAAACAAATATAAATCCCATTAATAGCCCATAGTCTAATTTCCACAAGTGTCGTTCTTTTGTCCAAACCCCAATTATGATACAAAGCCCAATTACCCAATTTTAGTAATTAGCCCAACATCATGATTACTTCGGATTAAATAAGCATAATAATAACTTAGCTACGAGACATTAATATAAAAAGGTTGAACATAACTTACAATGATTAAAAATAGCGTAGCGTTACACGGACAGAATTTCGACTTACACCCTTACAACATTTGCTAACATACCCTTATTATTAGAATTATAATTAAAATTAAAATTAAAATTAAAATATAAATATAAATTTTTACGTAGTATTATAAGAGAAGAAGAAAAAGATGGTTTTTGCGATCAGAATTCGGTTGCTTTTATAGGGATTTTTGAAACTTGGGGCTCCGCGACTCGCGGCCTTTTTGGCCTTCAAATTCCGCTAGTCGCGGAGTTTGCAATTACAGCTCAGATACTTTGGAGTCTTTCTTGCCGACGGATTTATAAATATATATAATATATTAAATAATTATAAGAATTATTTTAATATTATATTATATTTATGTGCATAGTTGATTTGTAATTTTTAGTCCGTTGCGTCGAGCGTTGAGAGTTGACTCATGTCCCGGTTCCGGATTTTCGAACGTCCTTGCGTACAATTTAATATCTTGTACTTTGTGTTTTGAATCTTGTACTCTTGTAATTTCGAGACGTTTCTTATCAATAATTGGAACCTTTTTGATTGTCTTTTGTACTTTTGAGCTTTTTGGTCGTTTGCGTCTTCAATTCGTCGAATCTGTCTTTTGTCTTCACCTTTTATTATTTAAACGAATATCACTTTTAAATAGAACAATTTCAACTAAAAGCTTGTCTTTCTTGAGGAATAATGCTATGAAATATATGTTCGTTTTTAGCATTATCACCATCGGTGTTCACAACATCCGTTAGGGCACTTAACACCTCGCACCGCTAACCCCTAGGGTGGCACCTTAACACCTCGGCACTTCACCCCAAGTGGCATCTTAACACCTCGATGCTTCACTCATCATTTTACGGAGTGGTGTCTTAACACCTCGACACTACACTCCTAGGTGGCATCTTAACACCTCGATGCTACACCCGAGTGGCATCTTAACACCTCGATGCTACACTCTTCACGTGAAACGTGGTGTCTTAACACCTCGACACTACACATTTCACGCTACAACAAATAGATACATTATATACCTACGCATATAATTATTCCAGTCACCTTAAAGTCTTGTGAAAAGATACCCGAGCTTGCAAGACCTCAAAGTAACGTACCTATCATATAATACACATCATCAAACGCAAACTCAAGTTGGTCAACCAAACCCTTTTCACCATTCAAAGCCATTTTGACCCAAGGTGCAATTTCAACCCATTTGCACCATTAACCCTAAATTGGGTCAACACACACCAAAACCCTAATCATTCGTCAAGATGGGTTTAAAACACATTTAGGTCGTAAGGCTAACTCGTTTTCATACTTGCTAGGCCACTTAGGTCATTAAAGACTCATTTGACCCATTTCAAGGTCAACATACCCATTTGGGTCATCCATACCCAATAACACCCATTTACATATTATTAAAGTGTTCTAGCAACTAACTAACCAAATGTAAGACTTACAAGTCTAATTAACACATTCAAACCCTAGGTTAGTCATCAATGAGCCTTCATAACCCATATTCACCCAAAATCCCCAAAATACTAACAAAATGGGTCTTTGGTTCATCACTAGCCCAAACCCTAACCCTAACCCTTAAAGCAATTAAAGTAAGAAATCGGGTTTTATAACTTACCAACACAATCACCATGTAGCTATCGACTAGATGAACGACTTTATAACTTGCACCAAGACCTGATTCAACCTCTTTCACCCTTTAATGGAGCTTTCTCTCTCAAGGATTGCACTCTCTCTCTAGAGTTTAATTGGAGAAGATAAGGTTGTTGGGAATGGAGTGAATGAAGCTCCAAAACTGATCCAAGGTATTAAATTCGGGTTCCAATGTGTTTTGACCAAAATGCCCTCAAAATATCTATTTTAAAAGAAGAGGAGAATCTGTCGCAGACAGATAGCGCGGCGCGCCACCTAGCCGCGCGGCGCGCGACCTCCCAGTTCAGCATCTTTTCTCTTTTTAATTATGTGCAACCAAAACCCCAAAACTTGAGTAACTTATATATACACATGTACACTACAATTATTCGGGTCTTACAACTCTCCCCCACTTATTCGGATTGCATCCTCGCAATCCAAGCCGCATGACACGAGGGAAGAAAAACCAGCACGAACTCTTCGGGTTCCCAAGTGAACTCGGAACCTTTACTTCGCCGCCATTGAACCTTGAAAGTTCTCACCTCTTTATTCCTCAACATTTTCACCTTCTCGTCAAGGATAGTAATCGGTTCCTCGACATACTCTAACTTGTTGTTTAGCTCGATTTCGTCTAATGGCATTCATGAAGAATCATCCGTAAGACACTTACGGAGGTGGGAAACATGAAATGTATTATGGATCCCCGCAAGCTCTTCGGGTAATTCTAATCGATATGCAACTTCACCAACACGAGCTAAAACCTTGAACGGCCCAATAAACCGAGGAGCTAACTTTCCCCGTTTTCGAAATCGAATAATACCCTTCCATGGCGAAACCTTAAGCATCACCATATCGCCTTCTTGGAACTCAATCAATCTTCTACGTCTATCGGCATACGACTTTTGCCTATCTTGAGCCTTCTTCAAATGTTCCCGAATCAAATCGATCTTGCTATTGGTCTCTAAAACCAAATCGGTACTCCCGATCTCTCTTTGACCCACTTCTCCCCAACAAACGGGAGTTCGACACCTACGCCCATAAAGCATTTCGTAAGGTGGCATCCCGATACTAGTATGATAACTATTATTGTACAAGAATTCCACCAAAGGAAAATGCTCATCCCAACTACCACCGAAGTCAATGATGCACGCCCGTAACATATCTTCCAAAGTTTGATTCGTACGTTCGGTTTGACCGTCCGTTTGAGGATGATACGCCGTACTCAACTTCAATTGAGTACCCATATCTTCATGAAACTTTTCCCAAAACCGAGATGTAAAACGGGTATCTCGATCCGAAATAATAGATATAGGAACCCCATGTCGCGAGACCACTTCCTTGATAAACAACTTAGCCAAGGCCTCCGACGATATCGCTTCTTTAATGGGAAGAAACAAAGCGCTTTTTGTCAATCGGTCAACTATAACCCAAATCGAATCGAATTGGGTTCTCGCCATTTTAGGTAACTTTGTAATGAAATCCATGATAATGTGCTCCCATTTCCATTTCGGGATTTCTAACGGTTGCAACTTACCATACGGCTTTTGGTGTTCGGCTTTTACTTGTAAACACGTGACACATTGCTCAACATACTTCACAACATCACGTTTCATGCCCGGCCACCAATAATCTTTCTTCAAGTCATGATACATTTTCGTCGCGCCCGGATGAATGGAATATTTTGACTTACGTGCTTCATCAAGTAGCACCCGTCGGTAATCACCCATCTTAGACACCCACACCCTTCCTTGAAAAGACAACAAACTACGCGGGCCCATAGTAATGAACTCCGATTGGCCCACGATTCGTTCCACATGCTTATTGTGAACGTAAGCCTCTATTTGAATCTCGCCAAGCTTCTCAAGAAAATCGTTGGAAATAATCAAACGTAACGACCCCACTTTTATCGCCGGATGTTGACTCTTTCGACTCAACGCATCCGCGACAACATTCGCCTTACCCAGATGATAAAGTATTTCACAATCGTAGTCTTTCACCACATCCATCCACCTACGTTGGCGATAATTCAAATCTCGTTGATTAAAGAGATGTTTCAAACTCTTATGATCCGAATAAATCGTACACTTGACACCATACAAGTAATGGCGCCAAATTTTCAACGCATGCACAACCGCCGCCAACTCAAGATCATGAGTCGGATATCTCGTTTCGTGTTCCTTTAATTGTCGAGAGGCATAAGCGATGACTTTACCTCTTTGCATCAGAACACACCCGAGCCCATTTAGCGAAGCATCACAATAAACCGTCATATCTTCCACACCTTCCGGTAATACTAACACCGGAGCTTGACACAACTTCTCTTTTAACAATTGAAAAGCAATTTCTTGCTCGTTCTCCCAATTAAACTTAGCATTCTTTCTCGTCAACTTCGTTAATGGAGAAGCAATCTTAGAAAAGTCTTGGATAAACCGACGATAATAACCGGCCAATCCGAGGAAACTTCGGATTTCCGTAGGCGTAGTCGGTCGTCCCCAACTCTTCACCGTCTCTATCTTCCCCGGATCTACTTGAATACCGTCTTTGTTCACAATATGACCAAGGAATTGGACTTCCCTTAGCCAAAATTCACATTTTGAGAACTTAGCATACAAATTCTCCTTTCGTAAGGTCTTCAATACTTCACGCAAATGACGTTCATGTTCGTTCATACTTTTCGAATAGACTAGTATGTCGTCGATGAACACTATTACCGACTTGTCCAACATAGATTGGCACACTCGGTTCATAAGATCCTTGAATGCCGCCGGTGCATTCGTAAGACCAAAAGGCATCACCACAAACTCAAAATGCCCATACCGCGTTCTAAAAGCCGTTTTCTCAATGTCTTCCTCACGGACCCGCATTTGGTGATAGCCGGACCGTAGGTCGATCTTAGAGAAATACGTTGCACCTTGAAGTTGATCAAATAAATCGTCAATCCTAGGTAATGGATAACGATTCTTGATCGTCACTTTATTCAACTCACGGTAATCAATGCACATACGCATACTACCATCTTTCTTCTACACAAATAACACCGGAGCGCCCCACGGTGAAGCACTCGTTCGAATAAAACCCTTCTCGAGCAATTCTTGAATTTGATTTAACAACTCTTGCATCTCCGTTGGCGCTAAACGATAAGGAGTTTTAGCAATGGGGTAGCCCCCGGAACCAACTCGATACGAAATTCAACTTGTCTTTCTGCCGGAACACCCGGTAACTCATCCGGAAAAACATCTTCAAACTCATTAACCACCGGAATTTCACGAATAGGTGGTGGCTCATTACGAGTATCAACAACATGAGCAAGGAAAGCCATGCCACCGGTAACAACATGACGACGTGCCCGTGCAAAAGTGCATATCGGCACCAGTCTCCTCCGCCTATCACCATGAATAACCAACTCTCCCCCACTTGGGGTCTTCACACGAATAAACTTATCATGGCATGCAATATCGGCTCTATAATGATCGAGCCAATCCATACCAACGACAATATCAAAGTCGCCCAAGGTCATTGGAATAAGATCAATTTTAAAGGTTTCGGCACCAAAAACAACATCACAATTTTCACACACATCGACCACTAGCACCGTCTTGCCGTTCGCTATTTCGAATTCTACCGGACGACTTAACTTAGCTAACGGTCTATCAAGTTTAGGCACAAATCTAGGAGACACAAATGACAAATTTGCACCGCTATCAAAAAGAATCCTCGCCGGATTAGAATTAACCATGAAAGTACCTGAGACAACTTCTTTCAATTGTTTGGCTTCATCATTAGTCATCAAGTAGTTGCGACCCCTAGCCGCACCCGCCGCCTTCTCTAACCGCTTCACATTATCATTTCGCAAATCGGGACACTCCGTCTTCTTATGCCCCTCTTTGCCGCAATTAAAACAAGTGACTTTGTTTCCGGAAGATGGTTTCGGACACTCACGAGCCATATGACCCCGTTGCCCACAATTGTAGCACGTATAAGAAAACCCGCTGGTAGTGCCCTTCTTTGCACTATTGATACTTTCGGCCCCCCTCTTGCTCTTGCTCTTCTTGCTTGAGGCGTTAGAGTAACTAAAACCTTCAAATTTTCTTTTGGAAAACATGAAATCACTCTTTCTTGGAACCTCCGGCTCAAAACCCCGAGCCAACTCGAACAATTCATCAAAAGACTTAGCCATACCCCGACTAATCTTCCCCTTGTACTCATCATTCAAAGTACGGTAGAAATCCTTCATGAGCTTATGATCATCACCTACATATTCCGGGCAAAAACGAGTCTTTGCCAAGAATGTAGACTTGAGTGTAACCAAGTCCATTGACCCTTGTTGCAAATGGTGCAACTCGTCCCGGATTCTATCGAGATCGGATGAAGTTCGGTATTCTCTGAAAAATTCTTTCTTGAACTCCTCCCATGTCAAGCCCATACATTGTTCTTCACCATACAAGTTGATTTTATCGTCCCACCACAACTTAGATTCTTCGCGTAACATGCTAGAACCATACCTCGTCTTCTTTTCGGGAGGACATTCCGTGGTACGAAAAGCTCCCTCAATATCGGAGATCCAACATGTACTTTTTAAAGGATCCCGCACCCCATTAAACATCGGGGGTTGAGCATCCTTGAAGTTCTTGTAGTGGAAGTCCCGCCTTCCTTTACCTCCTTCACCGTGAGGATAGATATTCCTAGCGTCAAGGGCCTCTTCGATAGTAGCCTTCATTCGTTCATTAATTAGATCGGTTATTTGCTCATCAACCGAATCTTGAAAGACCTTTCGAACGTCCGCAAGAAAATCAGCTTTTAACTTCTTAAAGACGGCCTCGACCTTAGTTGAGAACTTGGCGTCCCCGCTTGTACTTCCGTTATCATGTTCGGGACCGTTTGTCGTCTTCATTCTGTAAAATGAATTAGGTTAAACCACCAAACGGAAGGAAAAATTATATATATATACATACACATACGCCACACTACTCCATCTCGCTCAACAATCATCGTACATTACTTGTTTGACACGATTTGCGCCCGTAACAATGGTAGCTAATCATTGTTACGCGAGCACGTCATTTACTTGCTAGTACAACGTCCATCTCGCTCGAGGCTCGCTAAACATACATAACAAATAGCGCATGATTAGTTTACATAAACCTATGCACAAACTAATCCCGATCCGACCCAAAGTCCTACAAGTCCCGCATAGCGCACACACAAAAAGTCTAAGTCTAGGCGCCTATTTCAAGTCACCTAAATCCCTTAGACCATGCTCTGATACCACTTGTAACAACCCAAACCAACCCCCGACCAAACCACGTGAAAATACAAAATAATAAAAAAAATCTGTGCAGCATACCCGCGCGGCGCGCCAGGTAGGGGCGCGGCGCGCCAAAGTGGACTGTCCGGAAAGTTTTTAAATGCGAAAAAGATTGACTAGTTCCCGACACTTTTAGACGAAACGCTTTTTACCATACATCCAAATATGTAAAACTAACCTGTTTCAAACATAAAATCAATGTTTTACAAGCGGGGCCCACACGACCCAAATTACAAGTTTAATACAAGTTGAGTTTCGACCACCAAAAAGTTTAAGTTCCAAACTACACAATGAGCATGGCGTTTGGGATTAAACTACCCAACTATCGGTCAAACTCCAAGAGCTACTAAAGCCAAAAGAGTCCCCTAGCATCAAGCGGGATCTCTAGTCCAAAACGATGCCCTTACCCTTGTCCAAAACCGAACCTATAAAATGGTAAACAACGAGAGGGTAAGCAAAGCTTAGTGAATGCAATAATTATACGAATACATATATAATTATACCTACTTGCATACACTTACACACCAACCCGCAAATACGCTAGCATACACATTTAGCTTATCATCACAATAACAAGCTATAAATCTCCAATACCACAAGCTAGCATAACAACCACATATGAATATAACTCGAATAATATAATATGCTTACAACACAAATAACCATGGTTAACCAATAGTACAAGGGAGCGGAGCTCGCGAAAACGCCATCGGTGTTCACAACATCCGTTAGGGCACTTAACACCTCGCACCACTAACCCCTAGGGTGGCACCTTAACACCTCGGCACTTCACCCCGAGTGGCATCTTAACACCTCGATGCTTCACTCATCATTTTACGGAGTGGTGTCTTAACACCTCGACACTACACTCCTAGGTGGCTTCTTAACATCTCGATGCTACACCCGAGTGGCATCTTAACACCTCGATGCTACACTCTTCACGTGAAACGTGGTGTCTTAACACCTCGACACTACATATTTCACGCTACAACAAATAGATACATTATATACCTACGCATATAATTATTCCACTCACCTCAAAGTCTTGTGAAAAGATACCCGAGCTTGCAAGACCTCAAAGTAACGTACCTATCATATAATACACATCATCAAATGCAAACTCAAGTCGGTCAACCAAACCCTTTTCACCATTCAAAGCCATTTTGACCCAAGGTGCAATTTCAACCCATTTGCACCCTTAACCCTAAATTGGGTCAACACACACCAAAACCCTAATCATTCGTCAAGATGGGTTTAAAACACATTTAGGTCTCAAGGCTGACTCGTTTTCATACTTGCTAGGCCACTTAGGTCATTAACGACTCATTTGACCCATTTCAAGGTCAACACACCCATTTGGGTCATCCATACCCAATAACACCCATTTACATATTATTAAAGTGTTCTAGCAACTAACTAACCAAATTTAAGACTCAAAAGTCCAATTAACACATTCAAACCCTAGGTTAGTCATCAATGAGCCTTCATAACCCATATTCACCCAAAATCTCCAAAATACTAACAAAATGGGTCTTTGGTTCATCACTAGCCCAAACCCTAACCCTTAAAGAAATTAAAGTAAGAAATTGGGTTTTATAACTTACCAACACAATCACCACGTAGCTATCGACTAAATGAACGACTTTATAACTTGCACCAAGACCCGATTCAACCTCTTTCACCCTTTAATGGAGCTTTCTCTCTCAAGGATTGCACTCTCTCTCTAGAGTTTAATTGGAGAAGATAAGGTTGTTGGGAATGGAGTGAATGAAGCTCTAAAACTGATCCAAGGTATTAAATTCGGGCTCCAATGTGTTTTGACCAAAATGCTCTCAAAATATCTATTTTAAAAGAAGAGGAGAATCTGTCACAGACAGATGGCGCGGCGTGCCACCTAGCCACGCGGCGCGCGACCTCCCAGTTCAGCATCTTTTCTCTTTTTAATTATGTGCAACCAAAACCCCAAAACTTGAGTAACTTATATACACACATGTACACTACAATTATTCGGGTCTTACAGGATAATTAAAAACTATGATAAACTTTGATTTAAAAGTTGTTCTTCTGGGAAAATGATTTTTCATATGAACATGAAACTATATCCAAAAATTTTGGTTAAACTCAAAGTGAAAGTATGTTTTTCAAAATGGTCATCAAGATGTCGTTCTTTCGACATAAATGACTACCTCTTTAGTAATTGACATGTAACTTAAATTTTTGACTATAAACCTATACTTTTTCTGTTTGGATTCTTAAATTAGAGTTCAATATGAAACCATAGCAATTTGATTTACTCAAAACGGATTTAAAATGAAGAAGTTATGGGTAAAACAAGATTGGATATTTTTGATCTTTTTAGCTACGGGAAATGTTTAACAAATCTATACAAATCATATCCTAGCTAAATTATATTATATTATACATGTATTCTAATATATTATGTAATCTTGGGATACCATAGACACGTATGCAAATGTTTTGACATATCATATCGACCCATGTATATATATTATTTGGAACAACCATAGACACTCTATATGCAGTAATGTTGGAGTTAGCTATACAGGGTTGAGGTTGATTTCAAATATATATATACTTTGAGTTGTGATTTAGCCTGAGACGTGTATACACTGGGTTGTGGATTGATTCAAGATAATATATATATCGATTTATTTCTGTACATCTAACTGTGGACAACTAGTTGTAGGTTACTAACGAGGACAGCTGACTTAATACACTCAAATCTTTAAAACATAATAAAAATGGTTGTAATTATATTTTGATCATACTTTGATATATATGTACATATTTGTATAGGTTCGTGAATCGATCCGTGGACAAGTCTTATTTTCGAGGAAGGAAATATCTGTGAAAGTGAGTTATAGTCCCACTTTTAAAATCTAATATTTTTGGGATGAGAATACATGCAGGTTTTATAAATGATTTACGAAATAGACACAAGTACGTGAAACTACATTCTATGGTTTAATTATCGAAATTGAATATGCCCCTTTTTATTAAGTCTGGTAATCTAAGAATTAGGGAACAGACATCCTAATTGACGCGAATCCTAAAGATAGATCTATTGGGCCTAACAAACCCCATCCAAAGTACCGGATGCTTTAGTACTTCGAAATTTATATCATATCCGAAGGGTGTCCCGGAATGATGGGGATATTCTTATATATGCATCTTGTTAATGTCGGTTACCAGGTGTTCACCATATGAATGATTTTTATCTCTATGTATGGGATGTGTATTGAAATATGAAATCTTGTGGTCTATTGTTGATTTGATATATATAGGTAAAACCTATAACTCACCAATATTTTTGTTGACGTTTAAAGCATGTTTATTCTCAGGTGAATACTAAGAGCTTCCGCTGTTGCATACTAAAATAAGGACAAGATTTAGAGTCCATGTTTGTATGATATTGTGTAAAAACTGCATTCAAGAAACATATGTCGATGTAATATATTTCTATTATAAACATTATGTAATGGTCGTGTGTAAACAGTATATTTTAGATTATCATTATTTGATAATCTACGTAATGTTTTTAAAACCTTTATAAAATAAAGGTTATGGTTGTTTTAAAAATGAATGCAGTCTTTGAAAAACGTCTCATATAGAGGTCAAAACCTCGCAACGAAATCAATTAATATGGAACGTTTATAATCAATATGAACGGGACATTTCAGTTGGTATCCGAGCGTTGGTCTTAGAGAACCAGAAAATTTGCATTAGTATGTCTTATTGAGTTTGTTAGGATGCATTAGTGAGTCTGGACTTCGACAGTGTTTTCTTTAAAAATGATTGCTTAACATTTTTGTTGGAAACTATATATTATTAACATGTAAATATTATGTGATATATTAATCTCTTAACATGTTTGATATTGTGTGATAGATGTCTACCTCTAGCACAAATCTCATTGACTCACCTAATAATAATGAAGAGTCGAATATATATTGGCAAGATTCACAAGTTCCCGAAGAACCGGAAGAAGAGGAAATGGAACCGGAAGAAGAGGAACCGGAAGAAGAGGAACCAGAAGAAGAGGAACCAGAAGAAGAAGAAGAAGAAGAAGAAGAGGTTCTGGAGGGGGGAATAGTAGGAACCACAGAAAACCTGTCAAATAAAAGAAAATCCTCAACCAATGGACCAAAGTTAATAATGGTCAATGGTGTTTCCGCTAAGGAAGCAAAATATTGGGAAAATTACCAATTTTCAGATGAATCGGATCCTGATGAGGATTCCGATGATGTTATAGAAATTACCCCGACCTAATTTAATGAGGCAAAAGAAAGTAATAAGGGAAAAGACATCAAAATAGAGAAATCTGATTTCGACCCCGATGAACTTTATATGTACCGTCAACACCCGTATTTTCAATATCGTGACAATAACCCGGGAACCTCTAAACCACCAGGTTTTTCAAAACCAATGTGGAAAATGACGACTCGTATTGGAGGAACATCATATATCCCTAGAAGATTAGGAAAAAGAACCAACTCCGAAGAAGAAGAAACCAGTGATTCAGAATAGAGGGGTGTGAGCATGTTGTGTAATAAATGTATTGTAGTGTGCTTGTACTTTTATGTCCTATATAAAAATTGCTTGTATTGTTTGTTATTACGAATCTAATCCTTGTCTATTTTACAGTATAAAAACAAAATAGACATTAAGGGTAGACAACCGAATATTTTAGAAGACCTACCAGAGGATATGATTGAGGAAATCTTGTCTAGAGTCGGTCAGAATTCATCAGCACATTTAGTTATGGCGAAATTAACTTGTCAAACATTTGAAAGACTTTCCAGAAATGCCTTAGTTTATAAAAGGCTTTCCTTTGATAGGTGGGGTATATCACATTGGGGAGACTTTAAGTTACGCCGTGTTTTATTTAAAGTGTTAAATTCGGGGAACCCAAATGCAATTTTACGCTACGGGTTAAGAACCTATTTTGACTCAACATATCCCAACATAGGATTTTGTGAATTAGAAAGAGCTTCTAACATGAAATATAAATAAGCATGTTATGCTTACGGGTAAGTGATGTTCGCTTCTTACCAAAGTGAGAAAAAGAACATCGGATTGCAGCTTTTAAATAAAACTTTCCCACAAGTGACGGATTCAGTAGTTGGGGTGAGAAACAAGGTTTTTAGATTATTACGGGGCTGTTGGACATTACGAAACCCTCGTCCTTTTGACGACATTACAACATGTTGCCTATCCAATGGTCATAACGGTTATTTTCCACAAGACCAAGGATGGGAAGTCGTCTTAGTAAAACCAGAATGCATGACTTGTTTCTGGACTTATGAATTATGTGTCTTTATTTCCTTTGTTGAACAACTTGCGTATTAACTAGATTTATCTTCAAAACTGTCCTGTATCATAGTGTACTATATTTCATGTTATATGTAATATAGCGAAGTTGTAAGTTTGAAGAATATTTGTATGTGATATATTATTATAATCAGTTTTTCATATGGAATTGTAGTAGTTGAATTGTATATTAGCTACTAAGTATGAACTTAACGGGTAAGTAGTACCCGAATTTAAACTTATAAAACGCTAATATGAAGAAAAAACTTTTATAAATGAGTTCATATTATGCTACGAGATACTATTGACTACTCTTAATATTCTGTATGATTAACTTGTTTCATTTGACTATTTTGAAGGAAATGGCACCGACTACTCGACACACCTTGAATATGAGCGAAGAGGAATTCCGTGTCTTTCTTGCTTCAAACATAGCCGCAGTACAGGCCGCGCTACATACCAACAATAACTCTGAATCTAGCAATACAGCTAACGGCGCAAGAAATCGTGTAGGATGCTCCTACAAGGAATTCACTGCCTGCAAACCTTCAGAATTTGATGGGACCGAAGGACCAATTGGATTGAAACGGTAGACCGAGAAAGTTGAATCAGTGTTTGCCATAAGTAAGTGTGCTGAAGGAGACAAAGTGAAGTACGCTACGCATACCTTCACAGGTATTGCATTAACATGGTGGAATACCTATCTAGAGCAAGTGGGACAAGATATTGCTTACGCGCTACCGTGGTCAGCATTCAAGCACTTGATGAACGAGAAGTACCGTCCCAGAACCGAGATCAATTGTAGTGACCCGAACTTTTCCATGTTTATATATATTAATTGAGATTGATGTTTACATGATTAAATGTTTCCAACATGTTAAGTAATCAAACTTGTTAAGACTTGATTAATTGAAATAGGTTTCATATAGACAATTGACCACCCAAGTTGACCGGTGATTCACGAACGTTAAAACTTGTAAAAAACTATATGATGACATATATATGGTTATATATATAGTTAACATGATATTATGATAAGTAAACATATAATTAATTATGTTAACAATGAACTACATATGTAAAAACAAGACTACTAACTTAATGATTTTGAAACGAGACATATATGTAACGTTTATCGTTGTAACGACATTTAATGTATATATATCATATTAAGAGATATTCGTACATCATAATATCATGATAATATAATAATTTAAAATCTCTTTTGTTATTATAAACATTGGGTTAACAACATTTAACAAGATCGTTAACCTAAAGGTTTCAAAACAACACTTACATGTAACGACTAACGATGACTTAACGACTCAGTTAAAATGTATATACATGTAGTGTTTTAATATGTATTTATACACTTTTGAAAGACTTCAATACACTTATCAAAATACTTCTACTTAACAAAAATGCTTACAATTACATTCTCGTTCAGTTTCATCAACAATTCTACTCGTATGCACCCGTATTCGTACTCGTACAATACACAGCTTTTAGATGTATGTACTATTGGTATATACACTCCAATGATCAGCTCTTAGCAGCCCATGTGAGTCACCTAACACATGTGGGAACCATCATTTGGCAACTAGCATGAAATATCTCATAAGATTACAAAAATATGAGTAATCATTCATGACTTATTTACATGAAAACAAAATTACATATCCTTTATATCTAATCCATACACCAACGACCAAAAACACCTACAAACACTTTCATTCTTCAATTTTCTTCATCTAATTGAACTCTCTCAAGTTCTATCTTCAAGTTCTAAGTGTTCTTCATAAATTCCAAAAGTTCTAGTTTCATAAAATCAAGAATACTTTCAAGTTTGCTAGCTCACTTCCAATCTTGTAAGGTGATCATCCAACCTCAAGAAATCTTTGTTTCTTACAGTAGGTTATCATTCTAATACAAGGTAATAATCATATTCAAACTTTGGTTCAATTTCTATAACTATAACAATCTTATTTCAAGTGATGATCTTACTTGAACTTGTTTTCGTGTCATGATTTTGCTTCAAGAACTTTGAGCCATCCAAGGATCCATTGAAGCTAGATCCATTTTTCTCTTTTCCAGTAGGTTCATCCAAGGAACTTAAGGTAGTAATGATGTTCATAACATCATTCGATTCATACATATAAAGCTATCTTATTCGAAGGTTTAAACTTGTAATCACTAGAACATAGTTTAGTTAATTCTAAACTTGTTCGCAAACAAAAGTTAATCCTTCTAACTTGACTTTTAAAATCAACTAAACACATGTTCTATATCTATATGATATGCTAACTTAATGATTTAAAACCTGGAAACACGAAAAACACCGTAAAACCGGATTTACGCCGTCGTAGTAACACCGCGGGCTGTTTTGGATTAGTTAATTAAAAACTATGATAAACTTTGATTTAAAAGTTGTTATTCTGAGAAAATGATTTTTATTATGAACATGAAACTATATCCAAAAATTATGGTTAAACTCAAAGTGGAAGTATGTTTTCTAAAATGGTCATCTAGACGTCGTTCTTTCGACTGAAATGACTACCTTTACAAAAACGACTTGTAACTTATTTTTCCGACTAGAAACCTATACTTTTTTTGTTTAGATTCATAAAATAGAGTTCAATATGAAACCATAGCAATTTGATTCACTCAAAACGGATTTAAAATGAAGAAGTTATGGGTAAAACAAGATTGGATAATTTTTCTCATTTTAGCTACGTGAAAATTGGTAACAAATCTATTCCAACCATAACTTAATCAACTTGTATTATATATTATGTAATCTTGAGATACCATAGACACGTATACAATGTTTTGACCTATCATGTCGACACATCTATAGATATTTCGGAACAACCATAGACACTCTATATGTGAATGTTGGAGTTAGCTATACAGGGTTGAGGTTGATTCCAAAATATATATAGTTTGAGTTGTGATCAATACTGAGATACGTATACACTGGGTCGTGGATTGATTCAAGATAATATTTATCGATTTATTTCTGTACATCTAACTGTGGACAACTAGTTGTAGGTTACTAACGAGGACAGCTGACTTAATAAACTTAAAACATCAAAATATATTAAAAGTGTTGTAAATATATTTTGAACATACTTTGATATATATGTATATATTGTTATAGGTTCGTGAATCAACCAGTGGCCAAGTCTTACTTCCCGACGAAGTAAAAATCTGTGAAAGTGAGTTATAGTCCCACTTTTAAAATCTAATATTTTTGGGATGAGAATACATGCAGGTTTTATAAATGATTTACAAAATAGACACAAGTACGTGAAACTACATTCTATGGTTGAATTATCGAAATCGAATATGCCCCTTTTTATTAAGTCTGGTAATCTAAGAATTAGGGAACAGACACCCTAATTGACGCGAACTCTAAAGATAGATCTATTGGGCCTAACAAACCCCATCCAAAGTACCGGATGCTTTAGTACTTCGAAATTTATATCATATCCGAAGGGTGTCCCGGAATGATGGGGATATTCTTATATATGCATCTTGTTATTGTCGGTTACCAGGTGTTCACCATATGAATGATTTTTATCTCTATGTATGGGATGTGTATTGAAATATGAAATCTTGTGGTCTATTGTTACGATTTGATATATATAGGTTAAACCTATAACTCACCAACATTTTTGTTGACGTTTTAAGCATGTTTATTCTCAGGTGATTATTAAGAGCTTCCGCTGTCGCATACTTAAATAAGGACAAGATTTGGAGTCCATGCTTGTATGATATTGTGTAAAAACTGCATTCAAGAAACTTATTTTGTTGTAACATATTTGTATTGTAAACCATTATGTAATGGTCGTGTGTAAACAGGATATTTTAGATTATCATTATTTGATAATCTACGTAAAGCTTTTTAAACCTTTATTGATGAAATAAAGGTTATGGTTTGTTTAAAAATGAATGCAGTCTTTGAAAAACGTCTCATATAGAGGTCAAAACCTCGCAACGAAATCAATTAATATGGAACGTTTTTAATCAATAAGAACGGGACATTTCAGTTGGTATCCGAGCGTTGGTCTTAGAGAACCAGAAAATTTGCATTAGTGTGTCTTATCGAGTTTGTTAGGATGCATTAGTGAGTCTGGACTTCGACCGTGTTTTCTTTAAAAATGATTGCTTAACATTTTTGTTGGAAACTATATATTTTTAACATATGAATATTATGTGATATATTAATCTCTTAACGTGTTTGATATTATGTGATAGATGTCTACCTCTAGAACAAGTCCCATTGACTCACCTAATAATAATGAAGAGTCAAATGTAAATTGGAATGATTTGTGGACTGATTCACAAGTTCCCGAAGAGGAACCGGAAGAAGAGTCGGAACCGGAAGAAGAATCGGAACCGGAAGAAGAATCGGAACCGGATGAAGAAATAGAACCGTTGGGGGAAATAATAAAACGGTTAAGTAAAAGAAAATCCTCAACCAATCGACCAAAGTTAATTATGGTCAATGGTGTTTCCGCCAAGGAAGCAAAATATTGGGAGGATTACCAATTCTCCGATGAATCGGATTCCGACGAGAATTCCGATGATGTTATAGAAATTACCCCAACTGAATTTAAAAAGGCAAAAGAAAATAATAAGGGAAAAGGCATAAAAATAGAGAAATCTAATTCCAACCCCGATGAACTTTATATGTATCGTCAACCCCCGAAGTCCTTAAGTTGTAACAATGACCCGGGAACCTCTAAACCACCAGGTTTTTCTAAACCAATGTGGACAACGACGGCTCGTATTAGGGGAACATCATATATCCCTAGAAACTTGGCAAAACGAACCAAAACCGAAGAAGAAGAAACGAGCGAGTCGGAATAAGATAGTTGTATTCGTGTGGTGTAATATATGGAATATAGTGTTTTTATGCTTTATGATATATGTAAAAATTGCTTGTATTAATAAGTATTTTTTTTTATGAATCTAACTCTTGTCTATTTTACAGTTTAAAAACACAAAATGGATAGACAACCCAATATTTTAAGAGACCTACTCGGAGACATGATTGATGAAATCTTGTCTAGAGTCGGCCAGAATTCTTCGGCACAACTATTTAAGGCGAGATCAGTTTGTAAGACATTCGAAGAACGTTCCAAGAATGTCTTGGTTTATAAGAGACTTTCGTTTGAAAGATGGGGGATATCACATTGGGAAACCCATAAGTTACGATGTGTTTACTTTGACGCATATATTGCGGGGAACCCAAATGCTATTTTACGCAACGGGTTAAGAAATTATTTTGACTCAATATATCCGAATATTGGACTTCGTGATTTAGAAAAAGCGGCTAACATGCAACATAAAGAAGCATGTTATGCTTACGGATTAGTAATGTTCGCTTCTCACCAAAGTGAGAACAAGAACATCGGGCTACAACTATTAAACAAAACGTTTCCACAAGTGACGGAGTCGGTAATTGGGGTAAGAAATGAGGTTTTTAGATTATTACGGGACTGTTGGACATTACGTAACCCTCGTCCCTTTGATGACGTTACAACACGCTGTCTTATCAACGGCCATAACGGTTATGTTGCACAAGACCAAGGATGGGAAGTAGTCCTAGTAAAACCAGAATGCATGACTTGTTTCTGGACGTATGAATTACGTGTCTTTATTGCCTTTGCTGAACGACTTGTGTACTAGCTAGAATTGTCTTCACAACTATCTTGTATCAAAGTTATTGTGTGCTATATTTCATGCTTTATGTAAAATAAGCGGTATTGTAAGTTTGTAAAATATTGTATAAAAGTTTGAACGCGAAATATTATTATAATCAGTTTTTCATATAGAATTGTAGTAGTTGAATTGTATATTAGCTACTAAGTATGAACTTAACGGGTAGGTACTACCCGAATTTAAACTTATAAAACGCTAATATGAAGAAAAAGCTTTTATAAATGAGTTCATATTATGCTACGAAATACTATTAACTACTCTTAATATTCTGTATGATTAACTTGTTCCATTTAACTATTTTGAAGGAAATGGCACCGACTACTCGACACACCGTGAATATGAATGAAGAGGAATTCCGTACTTTTCTAGCTTCAAACATAGCCGCAGTACAGGCTGTGCTACATACCAACAATAACCTTGGATCTAGCAGTACAGGAAATCGTGTAGGATGCACCTACAAAGAATTCACTGCCTGCAAACCTTTGGAATTTGATGGAACCGAAGGACCGATCGGATTGAAACGGTGGACCGAGAAGGTTGAATCGGTGTTTGCCATAAGTAAGTGTACTGAAGAGGACAAAGTGAAGTACGCTACGCATACCTTCACAGGTTCTGCGTTAACATGGTGGAATACCTATCTAGAGCAAGTGGGACAAGATGATGCGTACGCACTACCGTGGTCAGCATTCAAGCACTTGATGAACGAGAAGTACCGTCCCAGAACCGAGGTCAATAAACTCAAGACAGAACTTAGAGGGTTATTAACCCAAGGATTTGATATTACCACGTACGAAAGACGATTCACAGAATTGTGCCTATTGTGTCCGGGAGCATTCGAAGATGAGGAAGAGAAGATCGACGCGTTTGTGAAAGGATTACCGGAAAGAATCCAAGAAGATATAAGTTCACACGAGCCCGCCTCCATACAACAGGCATGTAGAATGGCTTACAAACTAGTGAACCAGATTGAAGAAAGAATTAAAGAACAGACTGCTGAAGAGGCCAATGTGAAGCAAGTCAAAAGAAAGTGGGAGGAAAACGGTGATAAGAATCACCAATACAACAACAACAGCAATTACAACAATAATCGCAACAATTATCCCAACAATCGCAACATCAATCGCAACTACAACAAACGGCCCAACAACAACAACAACAGCAACTACAACAATCATCCCAACAACAGTAATAACCGCAACAACAACAACAATCAGAAGCAACTATGCCAAAGGTGTGAAAAGAATCACTCGGGGTTCTGCACCAAATTTTGCAACAAGTGTAAAAGAAATGGTCATAGCGCGGTGAAGTGTGAGGTCTACGGACCAGGGGTTAATAGAACGAAAGGAACAAATGGTGTCGGAACGAGTAATGGCGGAGCAAGTAGTGTCGGAGCAAGTTATGCCAATGTAGTTTGTTATAAATGTGGAAAACCAGGCCACATTATTAGAAATTGCCCGAACCAGGAGAACACGAATGGACAAGGCCGTGGAAGAGTTTTCAATATTAATGCGGTAGAGGCACAGGAAGACCCGGAGCTTGTTACGGGTACGTTTCTTATTGACAATAAATCTGCTTACGTTTTATTTGATTCGGGTGCGGATAGAAGCTATATGAGTAGAGATTTTTGTGCTAAATTAAGTTGTCCATTGACGCCTTTGGATAGTAAATTTTTACTCGAATTAGCAAATGGTAAATTAATTTCAGCAGATAATATATGTCGGAATCGATAAATTAAACTGGTTAGCGAAACATTTAAGATTGATTTGATACCAGTAGAGTTAGGGAGTTTTGATGTGATAATCGGTATGGACTGGTTGAAAGAAGTGAAAGCGGAGATCGTTTGTTACAAAAATGCAATTCGCATTATACGAGAAAAAGGAAAACCCTTAATGGTGTACGGAGAAAAGGGCAACACGAAGCTACATCTTATTAGTAATTTGAAGGCACAAAAACTAATAAGAAAAGGTTGCTATGCTGTTCTAGCACACGTCGAGAAAGTACAAACTGAAGAAAAGAGCATCAATGATGTTCCCATTGCAAAAGAATTTCCCGATGTATTTCCGAAAGAATTACCGGGATTACCCCCACATCGATCCGTTGAATTTCAAATAGATCTTGTACCAGGAGCTGCACCAATAGCTCGTGCTCCTTACAGACTCGCACCCAGCGAGATGAAAGAACTGCAAAGCCAATTACAAGAACTTTTAGAGCGTGGTTTCATTCGACCAAGCACATCACCGTGGGGAGCTCCTGTTTTGTTTGTCAAGAAGAAAGATGGTACATTCAGGTTGTGTATCGACTACCGAGAGTTGAACAAACTTACCATCAAGAACCGCTACCCACTACCGAGAATCGACGACTTATTTGATCAACTACAAGGCTCGTCTGTTTATTCAAAGATTGACTTACATTCCGGGTATCATCAAATGCGGGTGAAAGAAGATGATATTCCAAAGACTGCTTTCAGAACACGTTACGGTCATTACGAGTTTATGGTCATGCCGTTTGGTTTAACTAATGCACCAGCTGTGTTCATGGACCTTATGAACCGAGTGTGTGGACCATACCTTGACAAGTTTGTCATTGTTTTCATTGATGACATACTTATTTACTCAAAGAATGACCAAGAACACGGTGAACATTTGAGAAAGGTGTTAGAAGTATTGAGGAAGGAAGAATTGTACGCTAAGTTTTCAAAGTGTGCATTTTGGTTGGAAGAAGTTCAATTCCTCGGTCACATAGTGAACAAAGAAGGTATTAAGGTGGATCCGGCAAAGATAGAAACTGTTGAAAAGTGGGAAACCCCGAAAACTCCGAAACACATACGCCAGTTTTTAGGACTAGCTGGTTACTACAGAAGGTTCATCCAAGACTTTTCCAGAATAGCAAAACCCTTGACTGCATTAACGCATAAAGGGAAGAAATTTGAATGGAATGATGAACAAGAGAAAGCGTTTCAGTTATTGAAGAAAAAGCTAACTACGGCACCTATATTGTCATTGCCTGAAGGGAATGATGATTTTGTGATTTATTGTGACGCATCAAAGCAAGGTCTCGGTTGTGTATTAATGCAATGAACGAAGGTGATTGCTTATGCGTCTAGACAATTGAAGATTCACGAAAAAAAATTATACGACGCATGATTTGGAATTAGGCGCGGTTGTTTTTGCATTAAAGACTTGGAGGCACTACTTATATGGGGTCAAAAGTATTATATATACCGACCACAAAAGTCTTCAACACATATTTAATCAGAAACAACTGAATATGAGGCAGCGTAGGTGGATTGAATTATTGAATGATTACGATTTTGAGATTCGTTACCACCCGGGGAAGGCAAATGTGGTAGCCGATGCCTTGAGCAGGAAGGATAGAGAACCCATTCGAGTAAAATCTATGAATATAATGATTCATAATAACATTACTACTCAAATAAAGGAGGCGCAACAAGGAGTTTTAAAAGAGGGAAATTTAAAGGATGAAATACCCAAAGGATCGGAGAAGCATCTTAATATTCGGGAAGACGGAACCCGGTATAGGGCTGAAAGGATTTGGGTACCAAAATTTGGAGATATGAGAGAAATGGTACTTAGAGAAGCTCATAAAACCAGATACTCAATACATCCTGGAACGGGGAAGATGTACAAGGATCTCAAGAAACATTTTTGGTGGCCGGGTATGAAAGCCGATGTTGCTAAATACGTAGGAGAATGTTTGACGTGTTCTAAGGTCAAAGCTGAGCATCAGAAACCATCAGGTCTACTTCAACAACCCGAAATCCCGGAATGGAAATGGGAAAACATTACCATGGATTTCATCACTAAATTGCCAAGAACTGCAAGTGGTTTTGATACTATTTGGGTAATAGTTGATCGTCTCACCAAATCAGCACACTTCCTACCAATAAGAGAAGATGACAAGATGGAGAAGTTAGCACGACTGTATTTGAAGGAAGTCATCTCCAGACATGGAATACCAATCTCTATTATCTCTGATAGGGATGGCAGATTTATTTCAAGATTCTGGCAGACATTACAGCAAGCATTAGGAACTCGTCTAGACATGAGTACTGCCTATCATCCACAAACTGATGGGCAGAGCGAAAGGATGATACAAACGCTTGAAGACATGCTACGAGCATGTGTTATTGATTTCGGAAACAGTTGGGATCGACATCTACCGTTAGCAGAATTTTCCTACAACAACAGCTACCATTCAAGCATTGAGATGGCGCCGTTTGAAGCACTTTATGGTAGAAAGTGCAGGTCTCCGATTTGTTGGAGTGAGGTGGGGGATAGACAGATTACGGGTCCGGAGATTATACAAGAAACTACCGAGAAGATCATCCAAATTCAACAACGGTTGAAAACCGCCCAAAGTCGACAAAAGAGCTACGCTGACATTAAAAGAAAAGATATAGAATTTGAAATTGGAGAGATGGTCATGCTTAAAGTTTCACCTTGGAAAGGCGTTGTTCGATTTGGTAAACGAGGGAAATTAAATCCAAGGTATATTGGACCATTCAAGATTATTGATCGTGTCGGACCAGTAGCTTACCGACTTGAGTTACCTCAACAACTCGCGGCTGTACATAACACTTTCCACGTCTCGAATTTGAAGAAATGTTTTGCTAAAGAAGATCTCACTATTCCGTTAGATGAAATCCAAATCAACGAAAAACTCCAATTCATCGAAGAACCCGTCGAAATAATGGATCGTGAGGTTAAAAGACTTAAGCAAAACAAGATACCAATTGTTAAGGTTCGATGGAATGCTCGTAGAGGACCCGAGTTCACCTGGGAGCGTGAAGATCAGATGAAGAAGAAATACCCGCATCTATTTCCAGAAGATTCGTCAACACCTTCAACAGCTTAAAATTTCGGGACGAAATTTATTTAACGGGTAGGTACTGTAGTGACCCGAACTTTTCCATGTTTATATATATTAATTGAGATTGATGTTTACATGATTAAATGTTTCCAACATGTTAAGCAATCAAACTTGTTAAGACTTGATTAATTGAAATAGGTTTCATATAGACAATTGACCACCCAAGTTGACCGGTGATTCACGAACGTTAAAACTTGTAAAAAACTATATGATGACATATATATGGTTATATATATAGTTAACATGATATTATGATAAGTAAACATATAATTAATTATATTAACAATGAACTACATATGTAAAAACAAGACTACTAACTTAATGATTTTGAAACGAGACATATATGTAACGTTTATCGTTGTAACGACATTTAATGTATATATATCATATTAAGAGATATTCGTACATCATAATATCATGATAATATAATAATTTAAAATCTCTTTTGTTATTATAAACATTGGGTTAACAACATTTAACAAGATCGTTAACCTAAAGGTTTCAAAACAACACTTACATGTAACGACTAACGATGACTTAACGACTCAGTTAAAATGTATATACATGTAGTGTTTTAATATGTATTTATACACTTTTGAAAGACTTCAATACACTTATCAAAATACTTCTACTTAACAAAAATGCTTACAATTACATTCTCGTTCAGTTTCATCAACAATTCTACTCGTATGCACCCGTATTCGTACTCGTACAATACACAGCTTTTAGATGTATGTACTATTGGTATATACACTCCAATGATCAGCTCTTAGCAGCCCATGTGAGTCACCTAACACATGTGGGAACCATCATTTGGCAACTAGCATGAAATATCTCATAAGATTACAAAAATATGAGTAATCATTCATGACTTATTTACATGAAAACAAAATTACATATCCTTTATATCTAATCCATACACCAACGACCAAAAACACCTACAAACACTTTCATTCTTCAATTTTCTTCATCTAATTGAACTCTCTCAAGTTCTATCTTCAAGTTCTAAGTGTTCTTCATAAATTCCAAAAGTTCTAGTTTCATAAAATCAAGAATACTTTCAAGTTTGCTAGCTCACTTCCAATCTTGTAAGGTGATCATCCAACCTCAAGAAATCTTTGTTTCTTACAGTAGGTTATCATTCTAATACAAGGTAATAATCATATTCAAACTTTGGTTCAATTTCTATAACTATAACAATCTTATTTCAAGTGATGATCTTACTTGAACTTGTTTTCGTGTCATGATTTTGCTTCAAGAACTTTGAGCCATCCAAGGATCCATTGAAGCTAGATCCATTTTTCTCTTTTCCAGTAGGTTCATCCAAGGAACTTAAGGTAGTAATGATGTTCATAACATCATTCGATTCATACATATAAAGCTATCTTATTCGAAGGTTTAAACTTGTAATCACTAGAACATAGTTTAGTTAATTCTAAACTTGTTCGCAAACAAAAGTTAATCCTTCTAACTTGACTTTTAAAATCAACTAAACACATGTTCTATATCTATATGATATGCTAACTTAATGATTTAAAACCTGGAAACACGAAAAACACCGTAAAACCGGATTTACGCCGTCGTAGTAACACCGCGGGCTGTTTTGGATTAGTTAATTAAAAACTATGATAAACTTTGATTTAAAAGTTGTTATTCTGAGAAAATGATTTTTATTATGAACATGAAACTATATCCAAAAATTATGGTTAAACTCAAAGTGGAAGTATGTTTTCTAAAATGGTCATCTAGACGTCGTTCTTTCGACTGAAATGACTACCTTTACAAAAATGACTTGTAACTTATTTTTCCGACTAGAAACCTATACTTTTTTTGTTTAGATTCATAAAATAGAGTTCAATATGAAACCATAGCAATTTGATTCACTCAAAACGGATTTAAAATGAAGAAGTTATGGGTAAAACAAGATTGGATAATTTTTCTCATTTTAGCTACGTGAAAATTGGTAACAAATCTATTCCAACCATAACTTAATCAACTTGTATTATATATTATGTAATCTTGAGATACCATAGACACGTATACAATGTTTCGACCTATCATGTCGACACATCTATAGATATTTCGGAACAACCATAGACACTCTATATGTGAATGTTGGAGTTAGCTATACAGGGTTGAGGTTGATTCCAAAATATATATAGTTTGAGTTGTGATCAATACTGAGTAACGTATACACTGGGTCGTGGATTGATTCAAGATAATATTTATCGATTTATTTCTGTACATCTAACTGTGGACAACTAGTTGTAGGTTACTAACGAGGACAGCTGACTTAATAAACTTAAAACATCAAAATATATTAAAAGTGTTGTAAATATATTTTGAACATACTTTGATATATATGTATATATTGTTATAGGTTCGTGAATCAACCAGTGGCCAAGTCTTACTTCCCGACGAAGTAAAAATCTGTGAAAGTGAGTTATAGTCCCACTTTTAAAATCTAATATTTTTGGGATGAGAATACATGCAGGTTTTATAAATGATTTACAAAATAGACACAAGTACGTGAAACTACATTCTATGGTTGAATTATCGAAATCGAATATGCCCCTTTTTATTAAGTCTGGTAATCTAAGAATTAGGGAACAGACACCCTAATTGACGCGAACTCTAAAGATAGATCTATTGGGCCTAACAAACCCCATCCAAAGTACCGGATGCTTTAGTACTTCGAAATTTATATCATATCCGAAGGGTGTCCCGGAATGATGGGGATATTCTTATATATGCATCTTGTTATTGTCGGTTACCAGGTGTTCACCATATGAATGATTTTTATCTCTATGTATGGGATGTGTATTGAAATATGAAATCTTGTGGTCTATTTTTACGATTTGATATATATAGGTTAAACCTATAACTCACCAACATTTTTGTTGACGTTTTAAGCATGTTTATTCTCAGGTGATTATTAAGAGCTTCCGCTGTCGCATACTTAAATAAGGACAAGATTTGGAGTCCATGCTTGTATGATATTGTGTAAAAACTGCATTCAAGAAACTTATTTTGTTGTAACATATTTGTATTGTAAACCATTATGTAATGGTCGTGTGTAAACAGGATATTTTAGATTATCATTATTTGATAATCTACGTAAAGCTTTTTAAACCTTTATTGATGAAATAAAGGTTATGGTTTGTTTAAAAATGAATGCAGTCTTTGAAAAACGTCTCATATAGAGGTCAAAACCTCGCAACGAAATCAATTAATATGGAACGTTTTTAATCAATAAGAACGGGACATTTCATCAATAAGCTCAAGTCAGAACTTAGAGTTTTACGAACACAGGGATTCGATATTACTTCGTACGAAAGACGATTCACAGAATTGTGCCTATTGTGTCCGAGAGCGTTCGAAGATGAGGAAGAGAAAATCGACGCGTTTGTGAAAGGGTTACCGGAGAGAATCCAAGAAGATATAAGTTCACACGAGCCTGCCTCCATACAAAAGGCATGTAGAATGGCTCACAAACTAGTGAACCAGATTGAGGGAAGAATTAAATAACAGGCGGCCGAAGAGGCCAACGTGAAGCTAGTCAAAAGAAAGTGGGAGGAAAATGGTGATAAGAGTCACCAAAACAACAACAACTATCCCAACAATCGCAACATCAATCGCAACTACAACAAACGGCACAACAACAACAACAACAACAACAACAACAACAACAACAACAACAACAACAACAACAACAACAACAACAACAACAACAACAACAACAACAACAACAATCATCCCAACAACAATAACAACCGCAACAACAACAACAATAATCAGAAGCAGCTATGTCAAAGGTGTGAAAAGTATCACTTGGGGTTCTGCACCAAATTTTGCAACAAGTGTAAAAGAAATGGTCATAGTGCGGCGAAGTGTGAGGTCTACGGTGAAATGTCCCGTTCTTATTGATTAAAAACGTTCCATATTAATTGATTTCGTTGCGAGGTTTTGACCTCTATATGAGATGTTTTTTAAAGACTGCATTCATTTTTAAAACAAACCATAACCTTTATTTCATAAATAAAGGTTTAAAAAGCTTTACGTAGATTATAAAATAATGATAATCTAAAATATCATGTTTACACAAGACCATTACATAATGGTTTACAATACAAATATGTTACATCGAAATCAGTTTCTTGAATGCAGTTTTTACACAATATCATACAAACATGGACTCCAAATCTTGTCCTTATTTTAGTATGCAACAGCGGAAGCTCTTAGTATTCACCTGAGAATAAACATGCTTTAAACGTCAACAAAAATGTTGGTGAGTTATAGGTTTAACCTATATATATCAAATCGTAACAATAGACCACAAGATTTCATATTTCAATACACATCCCATACATAGAGATAAAAATCATTCATATGGTGAACACCTGGTAACCGACATTAACAAGATGCATATATATATAAGAATATCCCCATCATTTCGGGACACCCTTCGGATATGATATAAATTTCGAAGTACTAAAGCATCCGGTACTTTGGATGGGGTTTGTTAGGCCCAATAGATCTATCTTTAGGATTCGCGTCAATTAGGGTGTCTGTTCCCTAATTCTTAGATTACCAGACTTAATAAGAAGGGGCATATTCGATTTCGATAATTCAACCATAGAATGTAGTTTCACGTACTTGTGTCTATTTTGTAAATCATTTATAAAACCTGCATGTATTCTCATCCCAAAAATATTAGATTTTAAAAGTGGGACTATAACTCACTTTCACAGATTTTTACTTCGTCGGGAAGTAAGACTTGGCCACTGGTTGATTCACGAACCTATAACAATATATACATATATATCAAAGTATGTTTAAAATATATTTACAACACTTTTAATATATTTTGATGTTTTAAGTTTATTAAGTCAGCTGTCCTCGTTAGTAACCTACAACTAGTTGTCCACAGTTAGATGTACAGAAAAAAATTGATAAATATTATCTTGAATCAATCCACGACCCAGTGTATACGTATCTCAGTATTGATCACAACTCAAACTATATATATTTTGGATTCAACCTCAACCCTGTATAGCTAACTCCAACATTCACATATAGAGTGTCTATGGTTGTTCCGAAATATATATAGATGTGTCGACATGATAGGTCGAAACATTGTATACGTGTCTATGGTATCTCAAGATTACATAATATACAATACAAGTTGATTAAGTTATGGTTGAAATAGATTTGTTACCAATTTTCACGTAGCTAAAATGAGAAAATTATCTAATCTTGTTTTACCCATAACTTCTTCATTTTAAATCCGTTTTGAGTGAATCAAATTGATATGGTTTCATATTGAACTCTATTTTATGAATCTAAACAGAAAAGTATAGGTTTATAGTCAGAAAAATAAGTTACAAGTCGTTTTTGTAAAGGTAGTCATTTCAGTCGAAAGAACGACGTCTAGATGACCATTTTAGAAAACATACTTCCACTTTGAGTTTAACCATAATTTTTGGATATAGTTTCATGTTCATAATAAAAATCATTTTCTCAGAATAACAACTTTTAAATCAAAGTTTATCATAGTTTTTAATTAACTAACCCAAAACAGCCCGCGGTGTTACTACGACGGCGTAAATCCGGTTTTACGGTGTTTTTCGTGTTTCCAGGTTTTAAATCATTAAGTTAGCATATCATATAGATATAGAACATGTGTGTAGTTAATTTTAAAAGTCAAGTTAGAAGGATTAACTTTTGTTTGCGAACAAGTTTAGAATTAACTAAACTATGTTCTAGTGATTACGAGTTTAAACCTTCGAATAAGATAGTTTTATATATATGAATCGAATGATGTTATGAACATCATTACTACCTCAAGTTTAGTAGGTAAACCTACTGGAAGTGACAAGAAATGATCTAGCTTCAAAGGATCTTGGACGGCTTGAAAGTTCTTGAAGTAGGATCATGACACAAAAACAAGTTCAAGTAAGATTTTTACTCGAATTAAGATAGTTTATAGTTATAGAAATTGAATCAAAGTTTGAATATGAATATTACCTTGAATAAGAAAGATAACCTACTGTATATAACAAAGGTTTCTTGATCTTAGATGATTACTTGGAATGGATTAGAAAGCTTGGAAGTAAATTAGTAAACTTGAAGGGATTTTTGAAGTGTTCTTGAAGTGTTCTTCCTATGATGATTATAGCTTGATTCTTGAAGTGATTTTTGATGAAGATGATGATTAAATACTGGAAAAATACGTTCATAATAGTGTGTGTGTGTTGAGCGAGAATTAGAAAGAGAATTGGAAGTGAAATGGAGTGAATTATGAGTGGTAATTGGTGAGTGGTGAGTGGGGTTAAAAGGAGTTCTAGTTAGTTGACTAGCTCATGGTAGAAGTTAAAATTGATTAGTCATACATGACATAATCAAGAGTGGAATCCCATGCTAGTTCCTATTGGTATATACTCATAGTAAGTACGTTTTGAAGCTGTGTATAATACGGGTAAGAATACGACTAGAATTCTTGATGAAAGAAAAGAATGGAAAAGTAACTGTAACCATTTTCGTTAAGTATGAGTGTTTTGATATATGTCTTGAAGTCTTCCAAAAGTATTTTAATACATCTAAATACACTACATGTATATACATTTTAACTGAGTCGTTAAGTCATCGTTAGTCGTTACATGTAAGTGTTGTTTTGAAACTTTAAGTTAACGATCTCAATTAATGTTGTTAAGCCATTATTTATTATATCTAATGAGATGTTAAATTATTATATTATCATGATATTATGATATATTAATATATCTTAATATGATATATATACATTTAAATGTCGTTACAACGATAATCGTTACATATATGTCTCGTTTCAAAATCCTTAAGTTAGTAGTCTTGTTTATATGTATATAACTCATTGTTAATATACTTATGAAGATACTTACTTATCATAATCTCATGTTAACCATATGTATATCCATATATATATATCGTCATGTCGTTTTTACAAGTTTTAACGTTCGTGAATCGCCGGTCAACTTGGGTGGTCAATTGTCTATATGAAACATATTTCAATTAATCAAGTCTTAACAAGTTTGATTGCTTAACATGTTGGAAACATTTAATCATGTAAATATCAATCTCAATTAATATATATAAACATGAAAAAGTTCGGGTCACTACAGTACCCACCCGTTAAATAAACTTCGTCCCGAAATTTTAAGCTGTTGAAGGTGTTGACGAATCTTCTGGAAATAGATGCGGGTATTTCTTCTTCATCTGATCTTTACGCTCCCAGGTGAACTCGGGTCCTCTACGAGCATTCCATCGAACCTTAACAATTGGTATCTTATTTTACTTAAGTCTTTTAACCTCACGATCCATTATTTCGACGGGTTCTTCGATGAATTGGAGTTTTTCGTTGATTTGGATTTCATCTAACGGAATAGTGAGATCTTCTTTAGCAAAACATTTCTTCAAATTCGAGACGTGGAAAGTGTTATGTACAGCCGCGAGTTGTTGAGGTAACTCAAGTCGGTAAGCTACTGGTCCGACACGATCAATAATCTTGAATGGTCCAATATACCTTGGATTTAATTTCCCTCGTTTACCAAATCGAACAACGCCTTTCCAAGGTGAAACTTTAAGCATGACCATCTCTCCAATTTCAAATTCTATATCTTTTCTTTTAATGTCAGCGTAGCTCTTTTGTCGACTTTGGGCGGTTTTCAACCGTTGTTGAATTCGGATGATCTTCTCGGTAGTTTCTTGTATAATCTCCGGACCCGTAATCTGTCTATCCCCCACTTCACTCCAACAAATCGGAGACCTGCACTTTCTACCATAAAGTGCTTCAAACGGCGCCATCTCAATGCTTGAATGGTAGCTGTTGTTGTAGGAAAATTCTGCTAATGGTAGATGTCGATCCCAACTGTTTCCGAAATCAATAACACATGCTCGTAGCATGTATTCAAGCGTTTGTATCGTCCTTTCGCTCTGCCCATCAGTTTGTGGATGATAGGCAGTACTCATATCTAGACGAGTTCCTAATGCTTGCTGTAATGTCTGCCAGAATCTTGAAATAAATCTGCCATCCCTATCAGAGATAATAGAGATTGGTATTCCATGTCTGGAGACGACTTCCTTAAAATACAGTCGTGCTAACTTCTCCATCTTGTCATCTTCTCTTATTGGCAGGAAATGTGCTGATTTGGTGAGACGATCAACTATTACCCAATTAGTATCAAAACCACTTGCAGTCCTTGGTAATTTAGTGATGAAATCCATGGTAATGTTTTCCCATTTCCATTCCGGGATTTCAGGTTGTTGAAGTAGACCTGATGGTTTCTGATGCTCAGCTTTGACCTTAGAACACGTCAAACATTCTCCTACGTATTTAGCAACATCGGCTTTCATACCCGGCCACCAAAAATATTTCCTGAGATCCTTGTACATCTTCCCCGTTCCAGGATGTATTGAGTATCTGGTTTTATGAGCTTCTCTAAGTACCATTTCTCTCATATCTCCAAATTTTGGTACCCAAATCCTTTCAGCCCTATACCGGGTTCCGTCTTCCCGAATATTAAGATGTTTCTCCGATCCTTTGGGTATTTCATCCTTTAAATTTCCCTCTTTTAAAACTCCTTGTTGCGCCTCCTTTATTTGAGTAGTAAGGTTATTATGAATCATTATATTCATAGATTTTACTCGAATGGGTTCTCTGTCCTTCCTGCTCAAGGCATCGGCTACCACATTTGCCTTCCCCGGGTGGTAACGAATCTCAAAGTCGTAATCATTCAATAATTCAATCCACCTACGCTGCCTCATATTCAGTTGTTTCTGATTAAATATGTGTTGAAGACTTTTGTGGTCGGTATATATAATACTTTTGACCCCATATAAGTAGTGCCTCTAAGTCTTTAATGCAAAAACAACCGCGCCTAATTCCAAATCATGCGTCGTATAATTTTGTTCGTGAATCTTCAGTTGTCTAGACGCATAAGCAATCTCCTTCGTTCGTTGCATTAATACACAACCGAGACCTTGCTTTGATGCGTCACAATAAATCACAAAATCATCATTCCCTTCAGGCAATGACAATATAGGTGCCGTAGTTAGCTTTTTCTTCAATAACTGAAACGCTTTCTCTTGTTCATCATTCCATTCAAATTTCTTCCCTGTATGCGTTAATGCAGTCAAGGGTTTTGCTATTCTGGAAAAGTCTTGGATGAACCTTCTGTAGTAACCAGCTAGTCCTAAAAACTGGCGTATGTGTTTCGGAGTTTTCGGGGTTTCCCACTTTTCAACAGTTTCTATCTTTGCCGGATCCACCTTAATACCTTCTTTGTTCACTATGTGACCGAGGAATTGAACTTCTTCCAACCAAAATGCACACTTTGAAAACTTAGCGTACAATTCTTCCTTCCTCAATACTTCTAACACCTTTCTCAAATGTTCACCGTGTTCTTGGTCATTCTTTGAGTAAATAAGTATGTCATCAATGAAAACAATGACAAACTTGTCAAGGTATGGTCCACACACTCGGTTCATAAGGTCCATGAACACAGCTGGTGCATTAGTTAAACCAAACGGCATGACCATAAACTCGTAATGACCGTAACGTGTTCTGAAAGCAGTCTTTGGAATATCATCTTCTTTCACCCGCATTTGATGATACCCGGAACGTAAGTCAATCTTTGAATAAACAGACGAGCCTTGTAGTTGATCAAATAAGTCGTTGATTCTCGGTAGTGGGTAGCGGTTCTTGATGGTAAGTTTGTTCAACTCTCGATAGTCGATACACAACCTGAATGTACCATCTTTCTTCTTGACAAACAAAACAGGAGCTCCCCACGGTGATGTGCTTGGTTGAATGAAACCATGCTCTAAAAGTTCTTGTAATTGGCTTTGCATTTCTTTCATCTCGCTGGGTGCGAGTCTGTAAGGAGCACGAGCTATTGGTGCAGCTCCTGGTACAAGATCTATTTGAAATTCAACGGATCGCTGTGGGGTAAATCCCGGTAATTCTTTCGGAAATACATCGGGAAATTCTTTTGCAATGGGAACATCATTGATGCTCTTTTCTTCAGTTTGTACTTTCTCGTCGTGTGCTAGAACAGCATAGCAACCTTTTCTTATTAGTTTTTGTGCCTTCAAATTACTAATAATATGTAGCTTCGTGTTGCCCTTTTCTCCGTACACCATTAAGGGTTTTCCTTTTTCTCGTATAATGCTAATTGCATTTTTGTAACAAACGATCTCTGCTTTCACTTCTTTCAACCAGTCCATACCGATTATCACATCAAAACTCCCTAACTCTACTGGTATCAAATCAATCTTAAATGTTTCGCTAACCAGTTTAATTTCTCGATTCCGACATATATTATCTGCTGAAATTAATTTACCATTTGCTAATTCGAGTAAAAATTTACTATCCAAAGGCGTCAATGGACAACTTAATTTAGCACAAAAATCTCTACTCATATAGCTTCTATCCGCACCCGAATCAAATAAAACGTAAGCAGATTTATTGTCAATAAGAAACGTACCCGTAACAAGCTCCGGGTCTTCCTGTGCCTCTGCCGCATTAATATTGAAAACTCTTCCGCGGCCTTGTCCATTCGTGTTCTCCTGGTTCGGGCAATTTCTAATAATGTGGCCCGGTTTTCCACATTTATAACAAACTACATTGGCATAACTTGCTCCGACACTACTTGCTCCGCCATTACTCGTTCCGACACCATTTGTTCCTTTCGTTCTATTAACCCCTGGTCCGTAGACCTCACACTTCGCCGCGCTATGACCATTTCTTTTACACTTGTTGCAAAATTTGGTGCAGAACCCCGAGTGATACTTTTCACACCTTTGGCATAGCTGCTTCTGATTGTTGTTGTTGTTGCGGTTTTTATTGTTGTTGGGATGATTGTTGTAGTTGCTGTTGTTGTTGTTGTTGTTGTTGTTGTTGTTGTTGGGCCGTTTGCTGTAGTTGCGATTGATGTTGCGATTGTTGGGATAATTGTTGCGATTATTGTTGTAATTGCTGTTGTTGTTGTATTGGTGATTCTTATCACCGTTTTCCTCCCACTTTCTTTTGACTTGCTTCACATTGGCCTCTTCAGCAGTCTGTTCTTTAATTCTTTCTTCAATCTGGTTCACTAGTTTGTGAGCCATTCTACATGCCTGTTGTATGGAGGCGGGCTCGTGTGAACTTATATCTTCTTGGATTCTTTCCGGTAATCCTTTCACAAACGCGTCGATCTTCTCTTCCTCATCTTCGAATGCTCCCGGACACAATAGGCACAATTCTGTGAATCGTCTTTCGTACGTAGTAATATCAAATCCTTGGGTTCGTAACCCTCTAAGTTCTGTCTTGAGCTTATTGACCTCGGTTCTGGGACGGTACTTCTCATTCATCTAGTGCTTGAATGCTGACCACGGTAGTGCGTACGCATCATCTTGTCCCACTTGCTCTAGATAGGTATTCCACCATGTTAACGCAGAACCTGTGAAGGTATGCGTAGCGTACTTCACTTTGTCCTCTTCAGTACACTTACTTATGGCAAACACCGATTCGACCTTCTCGGTCCACCGTTTCAATCCGATCGGTCCTTCGGTTCCATCAAATTCTAAAGGTTTGCAGGCAGTGAATTCTTTGTAGGTGCATCCTACACGATTTCCTGTACTGCCAGATCCAAGGTTATTGTTGGTATGTAGCGCAGCCTGTACTGCGGCTATGTTTGAAGCTAGAAAAGTACGGAATTCCTCTTCATTCATATTCACGGTGTGTCGAGTAGTCGGTGCCATTTCCTTCAAAATAGTCAAATGGAACAAGTTAATCATACAGAATATTAAGAGTAGTTAATAGTATTTCGTAGCATAATATGAACTCATTTATAAAAGCTTTTTCTTCATATTAGCGTTTTATAAGTTTAAATTCGGGTAGTACCTACCCGTTAAGTTCATACTTAGTAGCTAATATACAATTCAACTACTACAATTCTATATGAAAAACTGATTGTAATAATATTTCGCGTTCAAACTTTTATACAATATTTTACAAACTTACAATACCGCTTATTTTACATAAAGCATGAAATATAGCACACAATAACTTTGATACAAGATAGTTGTGAAGATAATTCTAGTTAGTACACAAGTCGTTCAGCAAAGGCAATAAAGACACGTAATTCATACGTCCAGAAACAAGTCATGCATTCTGGTTTTACTAGGACTACTTCCCATCCTTGGTCTTGTGGAACATAACCGTTATGGCTGTTGATAAGAAAGCGTGTTGTAACATCGTCAAAGGGACGAGGGTTACGTAATGACCAACAGTCTCGTAATAACCTAAAAACCTCATTTCTTACCCCCAATTACCGACTCCGTCACTTGTGGGAACGTTTTGTTTAATAGTTGTAGCCCGATGTTCTTGTTCTCACTTTGGTGAGAAGCGAACATTACTAACCCGTAAGCATAACATGCTTCTTTATGTTGCATGTTAGCCGCTTTTTCTAAATCACGAAGTCCTATATTCGGATATACTGAGTCAAAATAATTTCTTAACCCGTTGCGTAAAATAGCATTTGGGTTCCCCGCAATATATGCGTCAAAGTAAACACATCGTAACTTATGGATTTCCCAATGTGATATCCCCCATCTTTCGAATGAAAGCCTTTTATAAACCAAGGCATTCTTGGAACGTTCTTCGAATGTCTTACAAACTGATCTCGCCTTAAATAGTTGTGCCGAGGAATTCTGACCGACTCTAGACAAGATTTCATCAATCATGTCTCCGGGTAGGTCTCTTAAAATATTGGGTTGTCTATCCATTTTGTGTTTTTATACTGTAAAATAGACAAGAGTTAGATTCATAAAAAAAATACTTATTAATACAAGCAATTTTTACATATATCATAAAGCATAAGCACACTATATTACATATATTACACCACACAAATACAACTATCTTATTCCGACTCGCTCGTTTCTTCTTGTTCGGTTTTGGTTCGTTTTTGCCAAGTTTCTAGGGATATATGATGTTCCCCTAATACGAGCCGTCGTTGTCCACATTGGTTTAGAAAAACCTGGTGGTTTAGAGGTTCCCGGGTCATTGTTACAACTTAAGGACTTCGGGGGTTGACGATACATATAAAGTTCATCGGGGTTGGAATTAGATTTCTCTATTTTTATGCCCTTTCCCTTATTATTTTCTTTTGACTTTTTAAATTCAGTTGGGGTAATTTCTATAACATCATCGGAATTCTCGTCGGAATTCGATTCATCGGAGAATTGGTAATCCTCCCAATATTTTGCTTCCTTGGCGGAAACACCATTGACCATAATTAACCTTGGTCGGTTGGTTGAGGATTCTCTTTTACTTAACCGTTTTATTATTTCCCCCACCGGTTCTATTTCTTCTTCCGGTTCCGATTCTTCTTCCGGTTCCGATTCTTCTTCCAGTTCCGACTCTTCTTCCGGTTCCTCTTCGGGAACTTGTGAATCAGTCCACGAATCATTCCAATTTACATTTGACTCTTCATTATTATTAGGTGAGTCAATGGGACTTGTTCTAGAGGTAGACATCTATCACATAATATCAAACACGTTAAGAGATTAATATATCACATAATATTCATATGTTAAAAATATATAGTTTCCAACAAAAATGTTAAGCAATCATTTTTAAAGAAAATACGGTCGAAGTCCAGACTCACTAATGCATCCTAACAAACTCGATAAGACACACTAATGCAAATTTTCTGGTTCTCTAAGACCAACGCTCGGATACCAACTGAAATGTCCCGTTCTTATTGATTAAAAACGTTCCATATTAATTGATTTCGTTGCGAGGTTTTGACCTCTATATGAGACGTTTTTCAAAGACTGCATTCATTTTTAAAACAAACCATAACCTTTATTTCATAAATAAAGGTTTAAAAAGATTTACGTAGATTATCAAATAATGATAATCTAAAATATCCTGTTTACACACGACCATTACATAATGGTTTACAATACAAATATGGTACATCGAAATCAGTTTCTTGAATGCAGTTTTTACACAATATCATACAAACATGGACTCCAAATCTTGTCCTTATTTTAGTATGCAACAGCGGAAGCTCTTAGTATTCACCTGAGAATAAACATGCTTTAAACGTCAACAAAAATGTTGGTGAGTTATAGGTTTAACCTATATATATCAAATCGTAACAATAGACCACAAGATTTCATATTTCAATACACATCCCATACATAGAGATAAAAATCATTCATATGGTGAACACCTGGTAACCGACATTAACAAGATGCATATATATATAAGAATATCCCCATCATTCCGGGACACCCTTCGGATATGATATAAATTTCGAAGTACTAAAGCATCCGGTACTTTGGATGGGGTTTGTTAGGCCCAATAGATCTATCTTTAGGATTCGCGTCAATTAGGGTGTCTGTTCCCTAATTCTTAGATTACCAGACTTAATAAGAAGGGGCATATTCGATTTCGATAATTCAACCATAGAATGTAGTTTCACGTACTTGTGTCTATTTTGTAAATCATTTATAAAACCTGCATGTATTCTCATCCCAAAAATATTAGATTTTAAAAGTGGGACTATAACTCACTTTCACAGATTTTTACTTCGTCGGGAAGTAAGACTTGGCCACTGGTTGATTCACGAACCTATAACAATATATACATATATATCAAAGTATGTTTAAAATATATTTACAACACTTTTAATATATTTTGATGTTTTAAGTTTATTAAGTCAGCTGTCCTCGTTAGTAACCTACAACTAGTTGTCCACAGTTAGATGTACAGAAATAAATTGATAAATATTATCTTGAATCAATCCACGACCTAGTGTATACGTATCTCAGTATTGATCACAACTCAAACTATATATATTTTGGAATCAACCTCAACCCTGTATAGCTAACTCCAACATTCACATATAGAGTGTCTATGGTTGTTCCGAAATATATATAGATGTGTCGACATGATAGGTCGAAACATTGTATACGTGTCTATGGTATCTCAAGATTACATAATATACAATACAAGTTGATTAAGTTATGGTTGGAATAGATTTGTTACCAATTTTCACGTTGCTAAAATGAGAAAATTATCCAATCTTGTTTTACCCATAACTTCTTCATTTTAAATCCGTTTTGAGTGAATCAAATTGCTATGGTTTCATATTGAACTCTATTTTATGAATCTAAACAGAAAAGTATAGGTTTATAGTCAGAAAAATAAGTTACAAGTCGTTTTTGTAAAGGTAGTCATTTCAGTCGAAAGAACGACGTCTAGATGACCATTTTAGAAAACATACTTCCACTTTGAGTTTAACCATAATTTTTGGATATAGTTTCATGTTCATAATAAAAATCATTTTCTCAGAATAACAACTTTTAAATCAAAGTTTATCATAGTTTTTAATTAACTAACCCAAAACAGCCCGCGGTGTTACTACGACGGCGTAAATCCGGTTTTACGGTGTTTTTCGTGTTTCCAGGTTTTAAATCATTAAGTTAGCATATCATATAGATATAGAACATGTGTGTAGTTAATTTTAAAAGTCAAGTTAGAAGGATTAACTTTTGTTTGCGAACAAGTTTAGAATTAACTAAACTATGTTCTAGTGATTACGGGTTTAAACCTTCGAATAAGATAGTTTTATATATATGAATCGAATGATGTTATGAACATCATTACTACCTCAAGTTTAGTAGGTAAACCTACTGGAAGTGACAAGAAATGATCTAGCTTCAAAGGATCTTGGATGGCTTGAAAGTTCTTGAAGTAGGATCATGACACAAAAACAAGTTCAAGTAAGATTTTTACTCGAATTAAGATAGTTTATAGTTATAGAAATTGAATCAAAGTTTGAATATGAATATTACCTTGAATAAGAAAGATAACCTACTGTATATAACAAAGGTCTCTTGATCTTAGATGATTACTTGGAATGGATTAGAAAGCTTGGAAGTAAATTAGTAAACTTGAAGGGATTTTTGAAGTGTTCTTGAAGTGTTCTTCCTATGATGATTATAGCTTGATTCTTGAAGTGATTTTTGATGAAGATGATGATTAACTACTGGAAAAATACGTTCATAATAGTGTGTGTGTGTTGAGAGAGAATTAGAAAGAGAATTGGAAGTGAAATGGAGTGAATGATGAGTGGTAATTGGTGAGTGGTGAGTGGGGTTAAAAGGAGTTCTAGTTAGTTGACTAGCTCATGGTAGAAGTTAAAATTGATTAGTCATACATGACATAATCAAGAGTGGAATCCCATGCTAGTTCCTATTGGTATATACTCATAGTAAGTACGTTTTGAAGCTGTGTATAATACGGGTAAGAATACGACTAGAATTCTTGATGAAAGAAAAGAATGGAAAAGTAACTGTAACCATTTTCGTTAAGTATGAGTGTTTTGATATATGTCTTGAAGTCTTCCAAAAGTATTTTAATACATCTAAATACACTACATGTATATACATTTTAACTGAGTCGTTAAGTCATCGTTAGTCGTTACATGTAAGTGTTGTTTTGAAACCTTTAAGTTAACGATCTCAATTAATGTTGTTAACCCATTATTTATTATATCTAATGAGATGTTAAATTATTATATTATCATGATATTATGATATATTAATATATCTTAATATGATATATATACATTTAAATGTCGTTACAACGATAATCGTTACATATATGTCTCGTTTCGAAATCCTTAAGTTAGTAGTCTTGTTTATATGTATATAACTCATTGTTAATATACTTATGGAGATACTTACTTATCATAATCTCATGTTAACCATATGTATATCCATATATATATATATCGTCATGTCATTTTTACAAGTTTTAACGTTCGTGAATCGCCGGTCAACTTGGGTGGTCAATTGTCTATATGAAACATATTTCAGTTAATCAAGTCTTAACAAGTTTGATTGCTTAACATGTTGGAAACATTTAATCATGTAAATATCAATCTCAATTAATATATATAAACATGAAAAAGTTCGGGTCACTACATACGGACCAGGGGTTAACAGAACGAAAGGAACAAATGGTGTCGGAACGAGTAATGGCGGAGCAAGTAGTGTCGGAGCAAGTTATGCCAATGTAGTTTGTTATAAATGTGGAAAACCGGGCCACATTATTAGAAATTACCCGAACCAGGAGAACAAGAATGGACAAGGCCGCGGAAGAGTTTTCAATATTAATGCGGCAGAGGCACAGGAAGACCCGGAGCTTGTTACGGGTACGTTTCTTATTGACAATAAATCTGCTTACGTTTTATTTGATTCGGGTGCGGATAGAAGCTATATGAGTAGAGATTTTTGTGCTAAATTAAGTTTTCCATTGACGCCGTTGGATAGTAAATTTTTACTCGAATTAGCAAACGGTAAATTAATTTCAGCAGATTATATATGCCGGAATCGAGAAATTAAACTGGGTATCGAAATATTTAAGATTGATTTGATACCAGTAGAGTTAGGGAGTTTTGATGTAATAGTTGGCATGGACTGGCTGAAGGAGATGAAAGTAGAGATCGTATGTTACAAAAATGCAATTCGCATTGTATGAGAAGAAGGAGAACCCTTAATGGTGTACGGAGAAAAGGGCAACACGAAGCTCTATCTTATTAGTAATTTGAAGGCACAAAAACTAATAAGAAAAGGTTGATATGCTGTTCTAGCACACGTCGAGAAAGTACAAACTGAAGAAAAAAGCATCAATGATGTTCCCGTCGCAAAAGAATTTCCCGATGTATTTTCGAAAGAATTACCGGGACTACCTCCACATCGATCTGTTGAATTTCAAATAGATCTTGTACCAGGAGCTGCACCAATAGCTCGTGCTCCTTACAGACTCGCATCCAGCGAGATGAAAGAACTGCAAAGCCAACTGCAAGAACTATTAGAACGTGGTTTCATTCGACCAAGCACATCACCATGGGGAGCTCCTGTTTTGTTTGTCAAGAAGAAGGATGGTACATTTAGGTTGTGTATTGACTACAGAGAGTTGAATAAACTTACCATCAAAAACTGTTATCCACTGCCGAGAATTGACGACTTATTTAATCAACTACAAGGCTCGTCGGTTTATTCAAAAATCGATTTACGTTCTGGATATCATCAAATGCGAGTAAAGGAGGATGATATTCCAAAAACTGCTTTTAGGACGCGTTATGGTCATTACGAGTTTATGGTTATGCCGTTTGGATTGACTAACGCACCAGCTGTGTTCATGGACCTTATGAACCGAGTGTGTGGGCCATATCTTGACAAGTTTGTCATTGTTTTCATCGATGACATACTTATTTACTCAAAGAATGATCAAGAGCACGAAGAACATTTGAGAAAAGTTCTAGAAGTATTGAGGAAAGAAAACCTGTACGCTAAGTTTTCAAAGTGTGCATTTTGGTTGGAAGAAGTTCAATTCCTCGGTCACATAGTGATCAAAGAAGGTATCCAGGTGGACCCGGCAAAGATCGAAACCGTTGAAAAGTGGGAAACCCCAAAAACTCCGAAGCATATACGTCAATTTTTAGGATTGGCTGGTTACTAAAGAAGATTTATCCAAGATTTCTCCAAAATAGCAAAATCCTTGACTGCATTAACGCATAAAGGGAAGAAATTTGAATGGAAGGATGAACAAGAGAAGGTGTTTCAGTTATTGAAGAAAAGGCTAACTACGGCACCTATATTGTCATTGCCTGAAGGGAATGATGATTTTGTGATTTATTGTGACGCATCAAAGCAAGGTCTCGGTTGTGTATTAATGCAACGAATGAAGGTGATTGCTTATGCGTCTAGACAATTAAAGATTCACGAGCAAAATTATACAACTCACGATTTGGAATTGGGTGCTGTTGTTTTTGCATTAAAGACTTGGAGGCATTATTTATATGGGGTCAAAAGTATTATATATACCGACCACAAAAGTCTCCAACATATATTTAATCAGAAGCAACTAAATATGAGACAACGCAGGTGGATTGAACTGTTGAATGATTATGATTTTGAGATTCGATACCACCCGGAAAAGGCGAATGTGGTAGCCGACGCTTTGAGTAGAAAGGACAGAGAACCTATACGGGTAAAAGCTATGAATATAATTATTCGTACTAACCTTACTACTCAAATAAAGGAGGCGCAACAGGGGGTTGTAAAAGAAGGAGAAGTTGAAGAATGAGATACCCAAAGGATCAGAGAAACATCTTAACATTCGGGAAGACGGAACCCGATATAGGGCTGATAGAATTTGGGTACCAAGGTTTGGAGATGTGAAAGAAATGGTACTTAAAGAAGCACATAAAACCAGATATTCAATACATCCCGGAGCGGGGAAGATGTATAAAGATCTCAAGAAACACTTTTGGTGGCCGGGTATGAAAGCCGATATTGCTAAATATGTAGGAGAATGTTTGACGTGTTCTAAGGTCAAAGCTGAACATCAGAAACTATCAGGTCTACTACAACAACCTGAAATCCCGAAATGGAAATGGGAAAACATTACCATGGATTTCATTACTAAATTGCCAAGGACTGCAAGTGGTTATGATACTATTTGGGTAATAGTTGATCGTCTCACCAAGTCAGCACACTTCCTGCCAATGAGAGAAGATGACAAAATGGAGAAGTTGGCGTGATTGTATTTGAAGGAGGTTGTCTCCAGACATGGAATACCCGTCTCTATTATCTCTGATAGGGATGGTAGATTTGTTTCAAGGTTCTGGCAGACGATGCAACAAGCATTGGGGACTCGTCTAGACATGAGTACTGCCTATCATCCACAAACTGATGGGCAAAGCAAAAGGACGATACAAACACTTGAAGACATGCTACGAGCATGTGTTATTGATTTCGAAAACAGTTGGGATCGACACCTACCGTTAGCAGAATTTTCCTACAACAACAGTTATCATTCTAGTATTGAGATGGTGCCGTTTGAGGCACTTTATGGTAGAAAGTGCAGGTCTCCGATTTATTGGAATGAAGTGGGGGATAGACAGATTACAGGTCCGGAGATAATACAAGAAACTACCGAGAAAATCATCCAAATTCAACAACGATTGAAAACCGCCCAGAGTCGACAAAAGAGCTACGCGGACAGTAAAAGAAAAGATATAGAGTTTGAAATTGAAGAAATGGTCATGCTTAAGGTTTCACCTTAGAAAGGCGTTGTTCGATTTGGTAAACGGGGGAAACTAAATCCAAGGTACATTGGACCATTCAAGATTATAGATCGTGTCGGACCAGTAGCTTACCAACTGGAGCTACCTCAACAACTCGCGGCTGAACATAACACTTTCCACTTCTCGAATTTGAAGAAATGTTTTGCTAAAGAAGATCTCACTATTCCGTTGGACGAAATCCAAATCAATGAAAAACTTCAATTCATTGAAGAACCCATCGAAATAATGGATCGTGAGGTTAAGAGATTTAAGCAAAACAAGATACCGATTGTTAAGGTTCGATGGAATGCTCGTAGAGGACCCGATTTCACCTGGGAGCATGAAGATCATATGAAGAAGAAATACCCGCATCTATTTCCAGAAGATTCGTCAACACCTTCAACAGCTTAAAATTTCGGGACGAAATTTATTTAACGGGTAGGTACTGTAGTGACCCGAACTTTTCCATGTTTATATATATTAATTGAGATTGATATTTACATGACTAAATGTTTCCAATGTGTTAAGCAATCAAACTTGTTAAGACTTGATTAAATGAAATAAGTTTCATATAGACAATTGATCACCCAAGTTGACCGGCGATTCATGAACGTTACAAAATTGTAAAAACTACATGTTGTGGTATATATAGACATATATATATGGTTGACATGAGATTATGATGAGTAAGTATCTCACTAAGTATATTAACAATGTGTGATATACATAAGAAATGAGATTACTAAGTTAAGAAACTCGAAATGATATATATAACGATTATCGTTATGATAACGTCTACTAAATATATATGTATCATATTAAGATATTGATACACTATATTTAACATGATAAAATGATATTTAAATATATCATTAAGTGTGTTAACAATGAACTACATATGTAAAAACAAGACTACTAACTCAAGAATTACGAAACGAGACTTATATGTAACGATTATCGTTGTAACGATATTTTAATGTATATATCATATTAAGAGATATTCATACATCATAATATCATGATAATATAATAATTTAACATCTCATTTGATATAATAAACATTGGGTTAACAACATTAATTGAGATCATTAACTTAAAGGTTTCAAAACAACACTTACATGTAACGACTAACGAAGACTTAACGACTCCATTAGAATGTATATACATGTTTTGTTTTGATATGTATTCTTAAAATTTTGAAAGACTTCAAGACACATATCAAAGTACTTCTACTTAACAAAAATGCTTACAATTACATCCTAGTTCAGTTTCATCAACAATTCTACTCATATGCACCAGTATTCGTACCCGTACAATACACAGCTTTTAGATGTATGTACTATTGGTATTTACACTCCAATGATTAGCTCTTAGCAGCCCATGTGAGTCACCTAACACATGTGGGAACCATCATTTGGCAACTAGCATGAAATATCTCATAAAATTACAAAAATATTAGTAATCATTCATGACTTATTTACATGAAAACAAAATTACATATCCTTTATATCTAATCCATATACCAACGATCAAAAACACCTACAAACACTTTCATTCTTCAATTTTCTTCATCTAATTGATCTCTCTCAAGTTCCATCTTCAAGTTCTAAGTGTTCTTCATAAATTCCATAAATATAGTTTCATAAAAATCAAAAATACTTCCAAGTTTGCAAGTCTACTTCCAAGCTTTCTAATCCATTCCAAGTAATCATCTAAGATCAAGGAACCTTTGTTATTTACAGTAGGTTATCTTTCTAATTCAAGGTAATATTCATATTCAAACTTTGATTCAATTTCTACAACTATAACAAACTTATTTCGAGTGAAAATCTTACTTGAACTGTTTTCGTGTCATGATTCTGCTTCAAGAACTTTCAAGCCATCCAAGGATCCTTTGAAGTTAGATCCATTTTTCTCATTTCCAGTAGTTTTATCCAGAAAAATTGAGGTAGTAATGATGTTCATAACATCATTCGATTCATACATATAAAGCTATCTTATTCGAAGGTTTAAACTTGTAATCACTAGAACATAGTTTAGTTAATTCTAAACTTGTTCGCAAACAAAAGTTAATCCTTCTAACTTGACTTTTAAAATCAACTAAACACATGTTCTATATCTATATGATATGTTAACTTAATGATTTAAAACCTGGAAACACGATGAACACCATAAAATCGGATATACGCCGTCGTAGTAAACCCGGGGGCTGTTTTGGTTTGGATAATTAAAAACTATGATAAACTTTGATTTAAAAGTTGTTCTTCTGGGAAAATGATTTTTCATATGAACATGAAACTATATCCAAAAATCTTGGTTAAACTCAAAGTGAAAGTATGTTTTTCAAAATGGTCATCAAGATGTCGTTCTTTCGACGGAAATGACTACCTCTTTAGTAATTGACATGTAACTTAAATTTCCGACTATAAACCTATACTTTTTCTGTTTGGATTCTTAAATTAGAGTTCAATATGAAACCATAGCAATTTGATTCACTCAGAACGGATTTAAAATGAAGAAGTTATGGGTAAAACAAGATTGGATATTTTTGATCTTTTTAGCTACGGGAAATGTTTAACAAATCTATACAAATCATATCCTAGCTAACTTATATTATATTATACATGTATTCTAATATATTATGTAATCTTGGGATACCATATACACGTATGCAAATGTTTTGACATATCATATCGACCCATGTATATATATTATTTGGAACAACCATAGACACTCTATATGCAGTAATGTTGGAGTTAGCTATACAGGGTTGAGGTTGATTCCAAAAATATATATACTTTGAGTTGTGATTTAGCCTGAGACGTGTATACACTGGGTCGTGGATTGATTCAAGATAATATATATCGATTTATTTCTGTACATCTAACTGTGGACAACTAGTTGTAGGTTACTAACGAGGACAGCTGACTTAATACACTCAAATCTTTAAAACATAATAAAAATGGTTGTAATTATATTTTGATCATATACTTTGATATATATGTACATATTTGTATAGGTTCGTGAATCGATCCGTGGCCAAGTCTTATTTTCGAGGAAGGAAATATCTGTGAAAGTGAGTTATAGTCCCACTTTTAAAATCTAATATTTTTGGGATGAGAATACATGCAGGTTTTATAAATGATTTACAAAATAGACACAAGTACGTGAAACTACATTCTATGGTTGAATTATCGAAATCGAATATGCCCCTTTTTATTAAGTCTGGTAATCTAAGAATTAGGGAACAGACACCCTAATTGACGCGAATCCTAAAGATAGATCTATTGGGCCTAACAAACCCCATCCAAAGTACCGGATGCTTTAGTACTTCGAAATTTATATCATATCCGAAGGGTGTCCCGGAATGATGGGGATATTCTTATATATGCATCTTGTTAATGTCGTTTACCAGGTATTCACCATATGAATGATTTTTATCTCTATATATGGGATGTGTATTGAAATATGAAATCTTGTGGTCTATTGTTACGATTTGATATATATAGGTTAAACCTATAACTCACCAACATTTTTGTTGACGTTTAAAGCATATTTATTCTCAGGTGAATACTAAGAGCTTCCGCTGTTGCATACTAAAATAAGGACAAGATTTGGAGTCCATGTTTGTATGATATTGTGTAAAAACTGCATTCAAGAAACATATGTCGATGTAATATATTTCTATTATAAACCATTATGTAATGGTCGTGTGTAAACAGTATATTTTAGATTATCATTATTTGATAATCTACGTAATGTTTTTAAAATCTTTATTGATAAAATAAAGGTTATGGTTGTTTTAAAAATGAATGCAGTCTTTGAAAAACGTCTCATATAGAGGTCAAAACCTCGCAACGAAATCAATTAATATGGAACGTTTATAATCAATATGAACGGGACATTTCATTGGATGCTTGTCCTATATTGGTGGAACCAACAACATTCAACGATCACCACCAACTACATTCCACGATCACGAACTTCGATGATGCCCTAACCAATAATCAATCCTTTACAAGTAATGACATCAGTTACACTATTTGGCAAGCTACAAAATGGTTCGTTTGCTACATAATTTGGAAATACAGGAACTTAAGGGTCCTCACAAAAGAAAGAATGGGTTCCCGCAACTATTCTATCCGAAATCCAAACACAAACCTTCAGTTGGATATCCAAGCGTTCAAAACAGAAGCCACTATAATGGCAACAATGGTTAATCAACCCATCGTTTTATGTTTCGACCCTCAAACATCGTATAAGAATTGGTTAGAATTCAATTATTCGTATTGTTGTCTGTCAAATGTTTCATATTATTTATTATGAGAGCATGATTAAATGGGACGTTGGTTGTTTAACTTTGTGGTCGAATTGTAATTTGTCTCCATTTGGCTCGACCTTGTTTAATACTTTTCTCGATTTTGTAATAATGGAGTTCTCGATGTATAGATATGTATAGGTTCTTGTAATCCTTTTTAATAATAATAATACTTTCTTGCTTTTCAAGAAAAAAAAATACTAAATCGAATGACCATTACCATTATTAATTGTGGCATTACAACTCACCCATCAACCCATTCATTCAGGTGGTCTTGAGCTCTTGGCGTTATATTACAGGTCAATGAGTAAATAGGTATAGGTAAACCTATAAGGTTTTCTTATTCAAACTAGTGAAATGACCCGTGAAATCACGGGTTTGTTTAAATGAAATAATTTAATGACATGTTTTAGGTATTAAGTCAATGTAAATGCTAAAGTCATATATTTTAATGACCCGTTTGACTAAGAAACTTGTCGTTGTTTTTATAAATATATAGAGACATGTATTTTCGCATATATATGTAACGTAATTAATTTCGTAAAAAGAATCAATATTTTAATATTAATAATATAATAATTATAGTTATAATTATTATATTAAAAGTAAATAATAACAATAACAAAGTTCACTCAAAGTTAAGTATTTATATTTTTAATAATAATAAAAATTATTAGTAATAATAAATGGCTTTTAAATTTTTTTAGAAAATTAAAAGACAATTATTATATAAAAGTTGTATAATACGCTTTAAAATTTGGGTGTTTGCAGAAGATTTTACAATTTAGGAGAGTTTAGTATTTCCTTTCATAAAAGATTTCGTATTTTTTTCTATTAAATTTATATAAAATTATGATATCATTATTATAAAAATTAAAGGGTAATTAGCTTAGTTAATGATGACATCATCATTTTATAGCTTTATATGACTATACAGATAGATTACTTGGGAAAGCAAAAAATTTGTATTTATATGTAGAAAATTTAATTAGAATATCATCATTTAATTATAATCTCTCGTAATAATATCATACTCAATATTTGAATGCAAAATTATAGATGACAATAGATCGAATACAAATCGGATAATGTCATATCCTCATATTTACATTTATGTCCATTTAATTTTTATTCATCTATATTAATAATATATATATATATATATATATATATATATATATATATATATCCATTTAACGTAAACTCATCTGTTCATATTCATATTCGTTGAATTAAGCGGATTAATATATATCAGTTGAATATTAAATAAAATACTAATCTAAGGACAATTTTGACAATAAATATAGATGATAACAAATATAAATGTATAATCTTTATGTTTTTAGTTTATTAAAACTGTTTTCATTGTAATTTGTCGTTATTTGTGATTTTAACTGAACAAAATACATTATAATATGTGTAAATATATGTTTAAATTAATCTACATGTGTAACGTCTAATATTATTAGTTACAATTAGATGATTGTAATTTTCACAACCCTTATTTTTGTTAATAATTTAATATTTTCTACGTTATATGTATATGTAGATCTCTATGTACATGCATATGCATGTATTTTACTACGTATATATGTATGTATAAATGTATTTCGGGTAACGGATATATTTTTGATAATAAATTGTCATCTATATCCGATCCACGAAATATTTAAATCCAAATCCATATACATATCCATATTCATTACTCGTTCATTTACATTATCCATATCCATTATAAATGGGTCGGATCGGGTGAATATCCATAGATGAAACATTTATTGCCATCAATATACACGAGTGCTAATAAAATAATTTTCAACCGTGACACCAAGTGACATTGAGGTGTAGTAAGGGATTGCACTTTTTGGAAAAAAGTGATAATGTCATGATGTGAAGGTAATTAGTAGTGAGTGTTAAATTTGAGGGGCTGAAATTTTTTGAGTGATGTGTTAAAAGATAATTGAAAGTTTGGTAGGAAAAATATAAATTAATACTATAAATATATTTGTGTTAAATTATGATTGCCCATAAATAATCAAACGCCGACCATCTCCTTCGTCACTCAATTGACTAACGACGAGCTAAGGTTACCCGTCGTCACCCATCACCACTACACGGTCACTGGGTCCGAAAACACTACGATAGTGATATAGCTAGAACTGAATGCTAAAAGTATGAAAAAACATCTAGTAATTTATTTAATCAGAAAATAGATTAGACCATCTTTAACCCTTCGAGGCGTGTTGGCGTGTTGCTGGGTGGGGGTGGGGTGCTTGATGGGCGTGCTGGTAAAATGCTGCCTAATGGGTGGCGTGCTGAGTGGTGTGTTCCATGGGTAGGGGTGAGGTATTTTTAATTTTTTTTTTTTCATTTTTGTTGATTTTAATTTATTTGTTTAATTAGTTATTTTTTTTGTAAATTATAATCACAACAACTAAATTTAATAAAACACACTAAAATTAAAATAATACGATTACAATAATTTAGAATTCCTAAACAATAAAAGATTACAATAAAAATTCATTAAAAAACATTACAATAATTAAATAGTTCCTAAATCGTGCGACGGAAATTTGGTGGAAGATTCCAAATATGCTCGGTTAAGTCTGCACGAAGTGAATTATGCACATCTTTGTCGCGTATTTCCTTTTCTCGTGTTGCTCGAGTACCATTTCGATTCCTAACAAAAGCAGGTTGGGTTTCTGGTTCTCTCAAATACTCTTCGTCGAGTGAAGTTATAGCAAAACCGTTGTCCTCTTGGATCATATTGTGCAATAAAATACAAGCGTATAAAATGCGGGACATTTTTTTGGCTTTCCAAGCTCGTCCAGGCACACGTAATATATTGAATCTACCTTGAAGAACACCGAAAGTGCGCTCGACATCCTTTCATGCACTTTCTTGAAACCGTGTAAACTTTACAGCTAGGTCTTCGGTTGGGGATGAATATGCTTTAATAAGTGTAGCCCAATCCGGATAAATACCAGCGGCGAGATAATAACCATGTGTGTATTCATGACCATTTACTGTAAATGGTGTAGGTGGAGCGGTACCGTTCTTAATGGAATCAAACAATGGTGATTGGTTTAACACATTGATATCATTGTTGGAACCTGCAACACCAAAATAGGCGTGCCATATCCACATATCATACGAAGCTACAACTTCGAGAATAAGAGTTGATTTTTTGTGATGACCACTAGTGTATTGCCCTTGCCATGCAACAGGACAATTCTTCCATTCCCAATGCATACAATCGATGCTCCCAAGCATCCCCTTAAAACCATGTTTTGTTTCGTGCGCTGCGTATATTCGTTCAATATCATACGCAGTTGGTTTTCGTAAATACTCTTTTTGGTACAAATCAGTAACACATAAACAAAAGTTGTCTAAACAGTTTAACGATGTTTGCTCACTCATAAGCAAATATTCGTCCCACATATCACCCCCTGTTCCGTAGCCAACTGGCGTAACACATATATGATTTTTTGATAGATATTAAAAATTTGACGACCAACCGCGTCGTATTTTTCTTTAAAAAAATCAAAGTGCGAGGGTAAAGGATCAATAGAACATTCAAATATACCTGTTAAGATACGCATGAATAATTGCGGTTTCATTCGAAATCTTCTTTTAAATTTGCTATCAGGATACGTAGGATTATCATCAAAATAGTCCTTCAATAGACGTTTATCCGCACCTTCGCGATCCCTAGGAAGATACATTCGAGGTGCTCGTGTAGGTCTCTGACTTGAGCCTTCACCCGCTTCTTGGTCTAGCTCTTCGGCACATGAACGCATAACATTTAACAACATTTCATCGTCGGAAGAATCATCGTCTACAATGCGTAAAAAGGCATCCATTTAGAGTAATATTATGTTTTAAAATTTGGAAGAGTATAGATAAATAAGTTTGAAATTGTATATTGAAAGTGTGTGTGTGGTGTACGTGTATATATAGATATAAATGTTTTATTTATTTATTTAATTAATTAATTTAAATTATATCCGTTCACATATAACCGTTTTACATTTGAATTCAAATCCTTCAGACCAATAAATGCATCACACGTACACCCCAAATCCTTGCACGCGGTCCTCCTTTCCCGTGTTGGCAACCAGCACGCCGGCAATTACACCCACCAACACGCCGCGTTAGACACGTGTTGGCGGCGTGTTGGTGGCACTTTTCCTCTGAAAACGCCGCGATAGAGACGGTCTTAGGATCTTGCGAAAGTATCTACTCGCTATGGAATTTCAAGGATTTCATATAGTCAAAAAGAAAGGGGGCTGCTATAGGATGTACCAAGGGTCAATGAGTTGGTTAAATTTGGAACGCAACCAATTTTGATTGCATAACATTAACCCATCAATCGCTTTTAAAACATGGCAACTCATCACAAGTCACATTTCATGAATATTATCAACCCACGCAACGATTCAACACTTGTCCCATTTATCCATACACCCCCATCATCTTCCATTTTTTATTCAATCCTAGGTCTCTTTCCTTTCTTTTTCCAAATATATTGAATGGACCCCTAATATAATATAGTATATGTTCATTATAATATCAACAACCCAATTACAAACATCCTTACACCATTCAATTCATGCTAATACCTAATATCCAATTAGTAGGTTACCAGTAACTTTACCATAAACTTAAGTTCACTCAAAGTCACAACCATTTTGCTAAAACTTATTTTCATGCTATATAAGAACATAATGAAATTCTAGAACAGTAACTTGTAAACTTATATAGACCATATACGTATAGATAAACAGCACAAATTTATATCGATTCTCAAACACATATATACATAACAACTTGAATGAACATACGACAATATATTAATATATATCTATATCTATACTACACTTATAACGCACACAAACACTTATCAGAATACCATGACTTAGATTATTCAACATCATATAATAATTTATAAATAAACTCGAAACGAACTTATTCAATTCATAAGAATCATATAGAGCCTTGAGGTACCTTTGTTGAAGCAATCACCTTACCATCTTGACTCAATGTTCCTGGTACTACTCCCATTGCTTGATGATACTGATGTGTATTCTGTTGCAACGCTTGTTGTGGTTGCTGATGTGGTGTTACCATAGCTCCCTGCGCAGTATAGTAAACATGCCTACCGACGCCGTTATCATACGCCACTTGACCATAACTTCCCTCTGTCATCCCAGCCGTTGACTGAACCATTCTAATCCCTTCTTGTTTTTGTAATTGTTGTTGTGGAGTGAATACAGGTTGTTGTGGTGCTGCTACCTGTTGTGCCGGTTGCATGTCGCTATAAACCGGTTGTTCCCGGTAAACATCCGACGGCATCCTCTGATATGCATAGTAACCTTGAGGTTGACCTTGGCCTTGACCGTGGCTAACGGGACCTGTAACTGGTCTAGCAATAGGCGCGTGATACATATTAGACGGAGCAGGTACCATATAAACCGGTTGTTGATCGGATGAAACATTAGACGCCGTAAATCCGCCGGAGATTTGATATCCAGGTGACGGAGACGGTACGTTTCCAGGTAACGTCGTCGTAGTTACTTTTTCCGCCGATCGTTGTACGTAATAATCTCCGGCGTATTCATCACTCTGTCTCCTGTACATATTTTGCTGTTGTAATTGCTGCTGCTGTTGTAATTGTTGTTGATCTTCTGTAATTCGTAACCGTCTCAGATCCTGAATATGTTTCTGGATCCGATCCGATTCGATTGCACGTTCATCTAGACCGGAAACGTCCGGTTCATGATGACGAACCGACGGATCTGATATTTGATCCCGAACTATCGGAACCGGCACCGGCATCATTACCGGAGCAGGAACCGGCACCGGAACCGGCGCTACACCTTTCTCTGAGCCGAATAGAAAATCAGCATTTCCAGCCGACTGAACCGGACCGGAATTCAACGCATCAACGAAACGGTCACGATCCGATCTTCCTTCAGTGGATCCAAAACTATGAGCCGGACTTTGAGCAGTAACCGAAACAGTATTAGGAAATAGAAATATCCTCAATCTCGCCGGTTTAGGTGACGCTCTGTTTAATCGATCGTATTCATTCATCATGTGATCGAGATCTTCATCGTTCGTGACGGAAATCAACGCGTCGAGATCTTCACCGGGTAATTGATACTTAAAACACATGTCTGAATCACATAAGGTTGATAGTTTAATAGCGAGAACGTTGAATTTAATTGTACGATCAACGGCTAATATTTTAGTTTCACCGCCGACGTAGGCTAGCTGGTTATCGTGAGGTCTAGGGTGAATTTTACCGCCATAACTGCACATAAGCTTGACTTTATAATTATTGTTCGAACCGGTTGATTGATCATCCCAAGGCGGTGGATTATCAAAGTCGATTTCGCGTGATCGCGGCGAAGAACCACCGGATTCAGGGTAGGAATTGTAAGAGTAGTTTTCCATGGGCGTAAGTTAGCAGGAAACAGGGGGAAGCATTAAGAGTGATTGGGGGGTTAGTGTGCTGAGTTTCAGTGTGGGCTTGTGGAAAATTTGAGGAACATGGGGAAGTGGAAAATGGGCTTTTTATCTTGGTGTTTGTCTTAATTTATTACTCCGTTTATTTTATACTCCCTCGGTTAAATTATTTATTTATTTTATTATTGATATAATTTTCATCAAGTTTAATTTTTATTTATTTTTATTTTTTTTATTTTTATTTTTTGAAAAGCAAGATATTATATTAACTCACAAATCGCAAAATACAATGTATGATACAACGCAATCGTAGAGATACCGAGCTAGAATCCTACGTCCACTAGAGATTAATTTTCATCAAGTTTAATGCAACACAAACAAATGAATTTAAACTTATTTAAATAATAAAGACTGCAAAAGTCAATGATGAACACTTATGGAACGAATGATATATTTTACTACTCTGTTTATTTTATTTTTTATTTTACTACTCCGTAATATTAACAGTTGTTGTTAACATCCATTAAGTCATATTACATGACGGTTAGGCCACTTGCTATGGTACAACCCTTTCACTATCATTTTCTCTGCCACATCAGCGCCACATCAACACAAACCCTTTAACATTCCTTTCACTAAATACTCACTATCATACACTCCATTTCAAACTTTAACCCATTTAAATTTATTAAATAAATACACACATGATTTAAATTGGAACTCACACACCTCCTTTCACAATCCGTTACTACCTTCACTAACAATCCCTTTCACAATGTGCTCACTATCATGGTGAGTGAGTGGCGGCCTTTAACAATCTCTTTCACATTACGATAGCATATGGCCTTACTACTCTATTTATCTATAACATATTTTCTTCGAAAATAATAATAAGAATAATTAAATATATAAAAGGATTTTCATCAAAAAAGAAAAAAAAACGAACTCAAAACGATACAAAAAGTTAAGAAGGAACTCAAACAATAGACAAACACCAAACGCCACTAAGTAAAACGAGGGCACAACAACGTGATACACCAAACAACAATGTGAGCTTAGAACAACAAAAAACAAACGTAAGACGGCTTTTATTGCTGGACGTCAGATTTTAGATGGGCCTCTCATGTTGAGCGAGATTATCGATTGGTATAAACGTAAAAATAAAAAGATGCTCATGTTCAAAGTCGATTTTGAGAAGGCGTATGATTCTGTTAATTGGGAGTATCTTTTATCTATGTTACCGATTCTTGGGTTTAGTGACAAATGGTGTTCTTGGATCAAGGGGTGCCTTTTTTCTGCCCGTACTTCGGTTCTTGTAAATGGCTCTCCGACTCGTGAATTTCCTGTGAAACGTGGCTTGAGACAAGGTGACCCGCTTAGCCTTTTTTATTTATTATTGTTATGGAAGGGCTTCATTTAGCGTTCCGTCAAGCTATGGAAAGAAATATTATTCGTGGGATTAATGTGGGGACTGAGAATATTAGTCTTTCCCATTTTATTTATGCGGATGATGTTGTGATTTTTTCGGATTGGAATGTCATAGAATTGAGGCGAATTCTTCTTATCTTGGAAGTGTTTCACAAAACTTCGGGTTTAAGGTTGAATGTTAATAAGTCGCATGTCTTTGGAATTGGTGTAGATCATATGGAGGTGGAAACATTCGCCAATGCTACGGGCACCCGAGTATGTACGTTTCCTACGACTTATTTGGGTATTCCCATTGGTTCTAATATGAATATGGTTTTGAATTGGAAATCGCTAGTAGTTAAGTTTCGTACGAAGCTGGCCACTTGGAAAGCGAATCTTATGTCGGTTGGTGGTAGATTGACTCTTATAAAATATGTAATGGGTAGTTTGGGGATTTATTAGTTCTCATTGTTTAAATGCCCCGTTACTATTATTAAACGTCTTGAATCGATACGAGCTACATTCTTTTGGGGTGGAAGTAATTCGACCAAAAAAAATGTCTTGGGTTAAATGGGAGAAAGTTTTAGATTCGTTTAATAAAGGCGGGCTCAATATTGGAAGTCTTAAAGCATTTAATTACGACTTAGTATTTAAATGGTGGTGGCGTTTTCTAAAGAGCCCGAATGCTTTATGGACTAGAGTTATGAAGTCGATCCATGGCCATAATTTTTTCGATGCTACTGTTGGCTCATCTACCTGGTCATCGATCACTAATTGTTGCTCGAAATTGGTCTCTAATCAGACACTTCCTTCTGATTCTTTTCGGATCCTTGTGGGCGATGGTCACAACATACGTTTTTGGCACGATTTATGGGTTGGAAATGAACCGCTTTCTTTTCGTTTTAATAGAATTCTCCACCTTGATTCTACATCTAACGCAACCATCTCGGATAAATGGGTGAACGGTAATTGGGTGTTCACTTGGGTTAGAGATAACTTAGGTGGAAGAAATGAAACTCTTATAAACACTCTTCTCGAGACTATTGGTAAACCGGTGCTAAGTGATCGGCCGGATTCATGGTTGTGTTCGTTTTCTAATGACGGGTGTTATACGGTGAAAAAAGCGAGGGAGTTGATCGATAATAAGTTACTTCCCACATCGCAGATTCACACGGTCTGGTACGACTTTATCCCTAGAAAAGTTAATGTTTTTTTATGGCGTTTTCGTTTAGATTCCCTCCCGGTTCGTTGGAATCTTTCCGCGAAAGGGATTGATGTTTCTTCGATTGTTTGCCCGTCATGTATTAATGGGGTATAAACTAGAGACCACTTATTTTTCGATTGTGATTTGGCTCGTGATTTATGGTGGAAAGTTCGTATTTGACTCGATTGTGATATGCCTCATTTTGTTTCATGAGATTCTTTTTTGGTATGGTTAGAAGGTGTACGTTTACGGTCTTCTTCCAAGGATAGGATCATTGCGGTTATGGTGACGTCGTTATGGGCTCTTTGGCGATTCAGGAACGGCCTCGTTTTTTCAGATTCTTTTTGTAACAAGAGTAGTTTATTTGATTTTGTTAGATTAATTACTTTTCGTTTGATTAAAAATAGAGGTCATTTAGTTTTCAATTGGAATTCATGGCTTGCTATACCTTTGTAATCAACCCTTAGCTCCTTGCTAAGGATCGTTTTTTTCTAATTTAATTATTCTTTGACCGTAAAAAAAAAATAAAAAAACAAGAAACAATTGGACCCAACCACAAAACCTACGATGCAAATAACAACTAACAAACAAACATTAAATATTATATACCTAAACCAACGAACAAAAACAAGTAACCATGATCCGAATCCAGAAGACAAATTGCAACAACTCAAATTCAAAAAGACACACTCGCCGATCGGGAGACGAAATCAAACCAAACCAACGAGGCTACCTAAACCTAACCACAATTACTTTTTGAGAAAACAAGACTCGTCATTCTGAATAGTGAATATCTTTCATGAATATCCCGAACTTTCTAACTCATGGACCAGTTTCTTTTCCTTATTCTTGGGGTTGATGAATTTTTATCCAAAGTCAAACCACGAATTTACTATTCTTATTATTTTTCTTAATAATAACTTGTACGGAAACTACTTACAGTTTTTACTATTAAAGATTAACTGTAATAATGGACGTTAAAGCACCTCCAACCATAACTCCATAACATGAATAATTGAACTATTAGTTTAATCTCACGTCAGTATTTTTTTTATAAATATCGAAGCTCTGAATAAATGGATGTATATGAGAATCATATCATAATATTACTTAATTTAAACAACTAATCATTTAATAATAATATTTTCATTCATTAACTAAAATATTACATTAACTAATTTTATACAATTTACTATTATAAATAATACATTCAATTATAAATTATTACACTAACACGTTAAGAATTTGGGCCGGAGAGATTGTAACAACTCTTCCCATGTCAGATTGATAAATAAAACGTGAGTCTTTTATAAGTTTAATGTAATGTCTAATTAATATAATTCAGTACGATTTTAATTGAAAATAGGAGATATCCCATTTTTTGGAACATCGCTTTTATTAAAACAAAGGTTTAACCCCCTAATAAAGAACTAGATGGGCCGACCTCCAAAAATACAATGGAAAATTACAATGACTTTTTAACCCACTCGACCCAACAAAGATTACATCGCCCTCTATTATTCATCCATTTAAAAGAAAAACTACATATCGAGTCGGAAATCAAGATCTTCTTGCCTCTTGAGAATTAAAAATTATATTATCCTGAAACTTCCGTATGTGCCATAACATGCACGAGATGACAACATACACCTTATTCTTCTTGTTCGAATCACTGTTCCAACATTAAACCAACAAATCTAATCGCTCCATTCTTCAAACTGAGGGAATCGAACATCTAGCCATAAAATGATCTTGTGCCTCAAATCTTTACCGAGACTACACTCAAATAAAAAGTGATTCAAGGATTCAATGTAGACCTCACAATACATACATCCAATCCTATCAATCTCTATACACTAGCCGATAAGTTTAGTCTTTAGGGGGCCGATCATACGCTACACATCACATAAAAATGTTAACTTTTTGTGGAAGAATCCTTTGCCACCTGGTAACTATATTCGAGTTATGAGAATCAATATGAAGTCGTGTGAAACTAACAACAACAATTCGGTCTGGAGGGGTGATTGTCTTTCAAGGTGTGATGGGTACGTGACTCGCGCATCTCTTGATATTTGATTCGCTTTGAGGGTTGTTTTATTGTTCCTGAAGAATTCTGTACATTTGAGCCTCGTGTTATAACATATAACTAGTAAGAGAGGCCCGCGCGATGCAGCGGGGTTTTTCGAGTTGCATACTCATATTTAACATAGTGTTATGTATTTACATAATTAAAAACACGTTGATGCGGGTGTGTTTGGATAATGTACCTAATGGCCTACGCTTTTTTAACGCCAGTAAAATCGCGTAAAAAAGGGGACGAAACCATCGATATGACGTAGTTAGTTTGGGTTGTTTATTATATGTGTGTATATATGTTTGAAAAATAGTCCGAAATATTTATCGTTTTATTAAAAAACGTCTGTTTCGCGTATATTTAGTTGCGTTGTGTTCGTAAGATTATTTCGAGTTGAACGACAGTGTCAGAAAAATTTAAATCGCAGCGAGCAGGAAGAAACGGCCTGTTAAAAATTTGGGTGGAATTTGTTTAATAAAATAGTAATTTTACATGTTATATCCCTGAAAAAGTTGTAGAATGGATCATAGTTTAGGGGGCAGTTTTGTAGTTTTTTTTTGTTGAATATCGTTTAAGAAGTTTGAAATGCCCCAAACTACCAAAATTTATATATATATATGTGTGTGTGTGTGTGTGTGTGTGAGATCAACTCTTTATTCCATATGAGTGATGATATGTACACAACTCATTTTTGTTATGTACACAATCATCGTATTCTACAGTGTTGTACAGTATAATACTGTAAAGCATGATGGTTGTGTACATAATAAAAATGAGTTGTGTAAATATCACTCCCCATATGACATTTCATATGCATATATATCATCATATCATTTGTTATAATAATATAATAATATTGCCTTTCAAAACTTAATCAGTTGGGACTATGTAATGATTCAAAATTTAGATAACATTTGATATCCAAAAGTATTTGATATCAAAAGTATGTATGATGATGAGGATAAAACTGAAATAATAATCAAAATAGTGTAATATGAATATATGATTTTTGTATATATAGTACGTGTCGATGACAGTTTGGGAGGTGGGATCCAGTGTGGAAAGGAACACCATATGCAAACAGCCAACTATAGTGTTGCCAGGTTTAACAGGAAATTTGATAAGGGCCACGTCCAACAGTGATCCTAAAATAGTCCACATCGACATGGCTACGTATATCATGTATGATGTATACATTATTTTTAGTCAGCTTCACGTTTCATTCCATCACATTTGCTCATCCTTAAAGTCCGGGGATGATTCTAACACACTTTTTTTTTTATCCTCACACGCCTATTTTAACCTTTTACTCTTCTAATAATACTTCATTTCTTTAAATTGGTGTGTGAGGATCAAAAAAGTGTGTGTGAGAATCATCCCCCTTAAAGTCCTGGTTTTATAAATAATATATTATTAATAATAATAATAATAATAATAATAATAATAATAATAATAATAATAATAATAATATTGAGTAATATTGATATATATTATTTTATTATAATATAATATAATTATTATAATTATAATATAATACTCTTGTAGCTACCAGCTTAGCACAGATCAGATCTTGAACAAATTAGTCGTTGCGCGTCTAAAGCTTGGGTAGTTATCTTGAATTTACATTTTAGGTGTACACAAAGTCAAAGAAAAAAAAAATAATAATAATATTATAGAGTAACTATTACATATATTATATTATATGCAATTATACAATTTTATATTAGAATTTAAAAATTATCTTTCTTAAATTTTAAACATTAAAGATTGACAAAAACACTCGAGTCATAGTTTCATTAGATACTCCTGCCCTACCATATATATATTTTAGTAGGCTTATAAACGTTATATCCTAGAAATATTATGAATGTAATGTGTATTTTTCTTAAAAGTAATAGAAGTATAAATGAGGCGAGTTACTCACTGCTCACCCAATTTAGATTTTAGACTTGATAAAATAAAATGTTTTATACTATGATTTGAGGTGAAGGTAAACGAGTTTAAGTCTGACTTTAGTATCATTTGAAATTTGAGCTTCTTATAATCTTATTCCAATCTCAATCAGATAACAAGCCTAACTGACTTTTTCAATAACATAGGTTATTTTTGTTATGTACAATGAAATATAAATAATATAAAGTCATATGATTACAATTAAATAATTATTATTTATGTACAATAATAATGTAATATGTTATATAAATAATGTAAACCCCCATATTATTATTGATTACGTTAGACGCTATATATAGGCTACATAAAACCTTGGGGAACCCTAAACTCACAAACGGGCCGGGCTTAATCATAATATATTCTCTAACACTTCCCGACAGTCTGAACGATGAAATCGCAAAAGTTCGGACTGTAACAAAACACTATTATGATTAAGCCCGACCCGTTTATGAGTTTAGGGTTTCTAGGGTTTTATTTATTTAAGATGGTGGATTGGGAATGGGGCGGCTTAGATGCGGCACGGGACAGCCAACTAGGTCTCGGGATTAGATCTGTCTCATACCATGTTAAGCAGTAAAACCCAGTAGATATAACTTTTTATATCACGATATTTATAGAGTACAAAAACCCAAAAAATAAAGTTAACCCTAACCGAACTCCGGGAAATCTCCGGGAGACTTCAAGGGGACCTCACCGAACTCACTAACCTTTTAGTTAGTTTTGTGCCCTGTAACAGGCATGAGGACGGCTGGCGTTGCAATCTTACATCTCACAGTGGTTTCTCGGTCAAAGAATTAACGAACATCATCGATAAATGTGTTATCCTTCCTGACTCGGCAGTATGTGAAATAATAACCAACAATCTTGTTCCTTTAAAGATTGTTATTTTTATCTGGAGGGCTAGGCGTAAAAGAATCCTGGTTCTTACAGAGCTCGACAAATGGGGAATTGATCTTGGATCTACACGTTGCCCGGTCTGCGATGACGACCTTGAGGTTGTAGAACATGCCCTATTCACGTGCTCTTTCGCTAAAGTAATTTGGGTACGTCTGTTCAAATGGTGGAAATTTGATCCTCCTCCAAATCTCATCTTCGAATAGCTACTATCGTGAACATACAGCCCCTGCTCGTCCCCGTCCCTCAAAAACGTATGGCAGGCTGTCATTTGGGTGGCTTGTTATTTCATTTGGCAAAACCGGAACGAAACGGTTTTCTCCAAAAATAAAAAAGGTGATGCAATTTTATTCAAAGACATCCAGCTGAAAAGCTATAACTGGATCAATAATCATTCAAAGAAACTTAATATGGATTGGTTTCGTTGGCACCATGATCCATTGTCACTCGATGGTCCACTTGATAACCGAAGAGGTGTAGGTTAATTATATTTATACTTGTTGTCTACATAAGTCGTTTTGTCGTGTGGACGTAATTGGTCTCATATGTAAACATTTATATGTCTCCTTCGTGTTACCTCTGTTCGATCTGGAAAAGCCAAGACAATAGGTCTAAATGGGTCGGCTAGGAGATATTTTGTCGTTATGACTCCAACACTATTTTGTTCTAGTCACCCAGCTTGCAAGCAAGTGAGATCTAGCGTCTTGGTTTCAAAGGTCGTTCATTGGTTTTTCGGTTCTAATCCTTGTATTCTCGTGTAGTGTAAATATTTATATCAATATATTAGTTATTTGCCTTTAAAAAAAAATAAAGTTAACTCTAATAGACTAAGCCCACAACCGGACTTGAGTCTATCTATCTATTCCGTCTAACATAATATAGTTGAGATATTAATAATAAATTTTAAGATATAAAGTCAAAAAGTACACACACAAAAGTTAAATTAATATATAATATTATATTTCAAAAAATAAATGGATTAAACAAATTAAACTTAAATTGAGTTCAAAGCTACTATAATATCAAATAAGTTGAGCTCGAAATTAATAAATTTTAAGTATATCGAGTTAACAGCAAACTTCGATTTATTGACGATTTAACTGTCGCTTAGAGTATAAATTGAACTTCATGCAAGTTTAAAATGAAGCGACTCGTCCTAATTCATAAGGACGAATACATTACATTTGGTTACATCGCGAGGTACTTGACCTCTAAATGATACAATTTTACAAACATTGCATTCATTTTTTTAAAAGACAAACTTTCATCACATCGAAATTTGACGGCATGCATACCATTTCATAATATATCCAACTATAATTGACTTAATAATATTCTTGAGGAACTCAACGACTCGAATGCAACATCTTTTGAAATATGCCATGAATGACTCCAAGTAATATCTCTAAATGAGTTGATGCACAGCGGAAGATTTCTTTCAAACCTGAGAATAAACATGCTTTCAAGTGTCAACCAAAAGGTTGGTGAGTTCATTAGTTTATCGTAATCAATCATTTCCATAATTTTAATAGACCACAAGATTTCAATCTTTCCATAAATATACATCTCATATCAGGCATTTCGCAAACTGCATAGAGATAAAAATCATTCATATGGTGAACACCTGGTAACCGACCTTAACAAGATGCATATAGAATATCCCCATCATTCCGGGACTCCTTTCGGACATGATAAATTCGAAGTACTAAAGCATCCGGTACTTTGGATGGGGCTTGTTGGGCCCAATAGATCTATCTTTAGGATTCGCGTCAATTAGGGTGTCTGTTCCCTAATTCTTAGATTACCAGACTAAAAAGGGGCATATTCGGTTTAATAATTCAGCCATAGAATGTAGTTTTAAGTACTTGTGTCTATTTCGTCAAACATTTATAAAGCAGCGCATGTATTCTCAGTCCCAAAAATATATATTGCAAAAGCATTTAAAAGGGGAGCAAATGAAACTCACAATAATGTATTTTTTAGTAAAAAATACATATGATGACATTGAACAAGTGTAGGGTTGGCCTCGGATTCACGAACCTATATCATTTATGCATATGTTAACACATATAATGGTAATCGAACAAGTTTATATATTATTAGTGATATACTTGTTATTTTAATAAATTATGTTTTTCACTAATAACTTAATTAAATATATTTATTTTATATAGTATAAATAATTAAAATGTTAATATAGTTTAGTTAAGTATATTCCTATATTGACTAGTTTTTATTGTAGTAATGATAATAATATTAGTAATAATATTGATAATAATAATATGATTTTTATAAAGATAATAATGATACTAGTAATAAAAAAATGATAATAAAAATAATAATATTAATGTTAAAAATGATAATAATAATAATAATAATAATAATAATAATAATAATAATAATAATAATAATAATAATAATAATAATAATAATAATAATAATAATAATAATAATAATAATAATGCGTAATAAGTAAACTACCTCAAGGAAGTAGTCCTAATAAAAATGCCCAAGTCCGGGTTTGAACCCGCGATGTTCCGCTAACCCGAAAACAATCCTAACCATTACGCCATTTGTGTTTTTTTTCCTGAAATAATCACCATCTTAATTTCTTTTAACCTTTTTCTGTCACTTCTTATTGTTCCTAAAATTAACCGAATTCACCATAATCATAACATCAACATGATCATCCTATTATCATCATGAAAGGACCCGTTCATATACATTATAAACGATTCACAATAGTTGATTACATCACGAGGTATTTGACCTCTATATGATATATTTTAAAAACATTGCATTCTTTTTTAAAAGACAAACTTTCTTTACAACGAAAGTTGACGGCATGCACACCATTTCATAATACATCCAACTATAATTGGCTTAATAATAATCTTGATGAACTCAATGACTCGAATGCAACGTCTTTCAAAATATGCCATGAATGACTCCAAGTAATATCCTTAAAATGAGCTAATGCACAGCGGAAGATTTCTTTAATACCTGAGAATAAACATGCTTTAAAGTGTCAACCAAAAGGTTGGTGAGTTCACAGGTTTATCATAACAATCATTTCAATATATTAATAGACCACAAGATTTCCGTTTATAAATATATATACACTCGCAAGTGTATAAAAGTATTCTATAAGTTGTAGGCACCCGGTAACAAGCCTTAACGTTCATGTTTTACCCTCTGAAGTACACCAGATCAGGTGTGTTTAAAATAACCTCGAAGTACTAAAGCATCTCATAGTCAGGATGGGGTTTGTCAGGCCCAATAGATCTATCTTTAGGATTCACGCCTACCGTACATAGACAAGTAGTTTAATGTTACCAAGCTAAGGGTATATTTCTGGTTTAAACCCACGTAGAATTAGTTTTAGTACTTGTGCCTATTTCGTAAAACATTTATAAATACAGCGCATGTATTCTCAGTCCCAAAAATATATATAAAAGGGAGCAAATGAAACTCACAATACTGTATTTCGTAGTAAAAATACATATAACGTCATTTAATAAGTGCAAGGTTGGCCTCGGATTCACGAACGTATCAATATTGAGATTCAATATTGCAGAAAAGTACGTAGACGCAACGGAGATGATAAACACTAGATTGACCTCACGAGCATACCCATGAACCATACCCATCACCTCCATAGCTATAACCCATAATTTCCTTAGCTTCGACTCATTCAAAAAAACTATTTTGAAATCACTCGGACAGCACTCCGTCGTAATATTTTATGTATACTAATAATATCTTGAAATAATACAGAGCAAATATATATATATATATATATATATATATATATATATATATATATATATATATATATATATATATATATATATATATCTATTGAGAGAGTTTAGAGAAATATATTTTCAAGTTTCTATGAAATAATGAAACCTATTGAATTCTATTTATAATAAATTTTTGAATTATAAAAGTGAATTATTAAAGTATGAATTATTAAAGTGAATTATTAAAGTATGAATTATTAAAGTGAATTATTAAAGTATGAATTATTAAAGTGAATTATTAAAGTATGAATTATTAAAGTGAATTATTAAAGTATGAATTATTAAAGTGAATTATTAAAGTATGAATTATTAAAGTATGAATTATTAAAGTTAAAGTAAAGTAAAAGTAAAGTAAAGGTAAAGTTAAAGTATAGTAAAAGTATAAAAAACTATGTATGTATAATATGCGTATAAATATATATAATATTAATTTAAATCGTTATATATATTTAATGAAATAAAATATAAATATCGTTATATTTATTATACTGGTTAAGTAATGAGTTGTCAAAAGTGATTCTAGATATTTATAAAAGTTATATACGTTTTAATAATAAAGTTCTTTTTAAACTGAAAACGTCTTTGTACGTTTGAAAATAGATTAATAGAATATTATGGAAACCAATTCTCCACTAACTTTTGTCTAACTTTCGTAAATGACACTTTTTGTTTTTATTTATAAATAGCTTTATAAATTATTCTGAATATCGTTAAGAGGAATAGATTTTCTCAAATCATAGTGGACCTCTCAACAGAGACTTGTAATCATAATTCAATGTTTCTGATAATTCAATCATTTAATATATATTTTTTCGTCGAAAATCATATTGAAACAAATACGTTCGTGTAAAGTATTATACGTTTAATACTTTATTAATATTCTCAAGTTATAATATATATACATATACATATCTATTTATATATAACGGTTCGTGAATCGTCGGAATTTGGTCGAGGTTATAATGAATGTATGAACACAGTTTAAAATTCTTGAGATTTAACTTAACAAACTTTGCTTATCGTGTCTGAATAATATAAAGATTAAAGTTTAAATTTGGTCGGAAATTTTCGGGTCGTCACACATCATCTTTTTCATCCTTATGTTCATCATAATCACAATCCTAATAATCATCATCTTCTTTTAACTCCTTCGTCTACGATCTCGTTCATCATCTCCTTCATAGTAATTACGATCATCATGTTATGGTCACATCATTAATATCATCGTGGCAATATCATTAATGTATCATCATTCTCAACCACCATTTATCATCACGGTACCAATATCATCATACTATCTACAATTGGATTTCGGCCCAAAATAAAATCTAATCACAAATGCCCAAGTATAAAATGTATCCTAACTTAATAGCCTTTAGTTCATGATGAATAAGAGATGTCCAAATAATAAAATACAGCCCAAGTATATCACAGTTCAAAATAGAAACGGCCCATAGCCACATTCGGTTGGACTTAGGTTTCTACAGCAAGAATAAAACGTCTCTATCTGTTTAACTTTTATTATCCCACTTGTTATAACACTAACACAAGAAAGTTTAATTAATTATGGATCACTTTACTTGCAATTTAATTAACAAGTTGCCCAAATGGTTTGTTTGTTAACACATGAACATTAATCGCCTCTTCTTCTCCTATACAGCTCATCGTATCATCATTAAAACTGAAGAAGGAGTGTACATCAGCAGTATTTAAATGGGGTTTTGGTCTGCTTGTATCGAGCCAGAAACATTAAGGAACAGTGATACACGGTTTGGTTTGATGAGGTGTTCGGTTGAAATATAATTAACACCGAAAGTATATGTAGCTTAGTAGTAGTATTAACAAGGAGTAGTAAACAAATGGTGTTTGCGTGGTTCGATCGAGACAGGAAAGGAAAGAAAAAAAAAGATTGAAGAAGTAACCGTAACAGTAATTGTAGCCGGTGGTTTCACTTGATCATGACTAAAAGCAGTAGTAATTAACAGTAACGATTAGCAGTGGCACTTGATGTTAGTTGCAAGCTGGTGGTCCGATTGGTTGAAGTGATGGGAGTGAGTTTCACGATATAGTAAAGCAAGAAGGAAGGTGGCGGGGTAGGGTGGTGTTCGAAGATGTTTGAGGCTGAGCAATAACAGACAGAAACAAGCAGTAGTAGCTGCAATTCAGTGGTTATATGTGGGTTGCAGTGGTGGTGTTCATAATAGCAAAAATATAGAATTTTGGTTGTGATTTTCGATTAAGAAGATGAGAGAGAGAAGTGATATAGAGAGAAAGGAAAGAGGGTTAGAGAGAGGAGAAAGAGAGAAGTAATGAGATGATGGTTAGTGGTTTGATGGTGGTTCTCGTGTTTGGGTTAGTGACCGGTGGAGTTAGGGTGGTGAAGATGGTTGTTTTGAAGATGTTGATAGTAAACGAATTAAGGTGGTTGAAGATGGTTATTGTTTACATTGAAGGATTGTAGAGAGAGAGATGAAGGTGTTCTTAGGTGGTGATCGGAATCGAGCAACAAGTGGGTTTCGATTTAGCGAGTGTGATGATTGATTATCATGAAGGTGGTTGTTCATAGAACACGAACGAGTATTTAACAGGAAATGGGAATGGTTTGGTGATTCTATGCCTATAATTATGTATGTATATATAACTATATATAATAACTTAATAATAATATAAAGGTAAAATATCACCAATCATGTTGAGAAAAGCCAAAAGTAATTCCAATTTAAATATTAAGCAGCCAGAGATTTGGAATACTCTACCGACACCAAATCATGGACTCGGTTTCGTGATCCATTGTTAATCATTGGCGGATAAAAGTGTTCAGAAAAATCTCATATTTTTAAATTAACTATATTTATTTATTTTGGTCATTATGGTATAAAATTCAATCATTAAATTATTAAATAAAAATTACATCAACTGTCCCTCTCATTTATGGGAAAAATATAAAAAGTGATAAAACTTATCAAATAGTTCCTAAATACATTTTTAATAAGCCTAAAGTTTATAGAACTCATTTTCGTATCACCGTTTATTTTAAAATTACATAAGTTTGAATTTAACTTGCTTAATATCAATCGAAACATCAAACGAGTATTACAATCATTTAATATTTATTTTTAATATAACTTATTTATATATAGAGATATATTTTAAATAATAATTATTATAATATCCTATTTTTATTTTATTAATTTTTAATAACAACAACATATAATACTTCAAATTATATTTCAAATTATTATTATTTATATTTATATATATACATACACACATATCTAATTACAATTAATTGTTTGTGAATCGTCGAGAGCAGTTGAAGGTCAATTGAATATATGAACATCGTTTCAAAATTTTCTAGACTCAACATTACATACTTTGCTTATTGTATCGAAATCATATAAAGATTAAGTTTAAATTGAGTCGAAAATTCATGGGTCGTCACAGTACCTACCCGTTAAAGAAATTTCGTCCCGAAATTTGAGTGAGGTGGTTATGGCTAACAATAAAAATGTTTTCATTACGAATATGAGTTGATAAATAGAGTTTTATCATTAATGAGTAATACGAATAAGATAATTCGATTACTCGAAGAGTACGAATGAAGCTATCACTAAAGAGTGAAATGAATAATTGCAGATTCATCTTAACCGGTGACGTAGTCACGGTTGATTTCCGAAATTTAAGGGATTTAGAGAAAATCTTCGAAATCTATAAAAGATTTGATTCTTCGTAGATTAGGGAAATTAGTATCTTCTTTGATTTAATTCGATAATCTGGCTTGATTGTTTTGTCTAATATTTCACTATAAATCCACTACCTTCATTTCCTTTATATTTCGGAGTTCCATACTTTTGTTTTCTCTTTTATCCATTAAGCACATCAAATAATGGTCCAGAATTTTGTAGGTATGAAATTTCGAATGACCATGGATCATGTTCTAAGAGAGAGATGGTAATAGCAAAATCTTGATCGGTTAAATTACCAGAAATCATGGAAAAAGATAGAACTATCAAGAAATATGTTCTTGGTATAATTAGAGATCAAGTATAATGCAAGAGTCGTGTAACATGGCACATGATAACGTTAGGATCTGTGAATCATTATGTTCCATTAGAAACTCATCATGACTTACTGTAATATAATCACGTTGATCAAGTATCATTATATTATACTAACTCATGCATCAATTTCCAACACTACTTCAAAATCATTCATAGTTTAAACTCGAAAGTTTACAGAATATAGAAACTAACAGTTTCATATATGATGTAACACTGATAGCGCGAAGAGATAAATGATTTCATATAAGATTAGTTATGAAAATATCTTCAGAAATATTGAGGATATTTGTAATGAAAAATATGATGATATCTTAGAATTTCTAATATCGATGGATGATGATGAAAATTTGTCCGTAAAGGTTTAGAGTCAGGAGCAAGGTATTCGTTAATGACTTCAGCAGATACTGAATCATTTGGATTCTTTGAAGGCAGGTTTAGTCTTTATAATTTGTCCACAGTCTCCTTCATGGTTTTCTCAATCCATTTTCCAGCTCTAACTTTATGAGCTTTGTCAACATACTATTCTTTATCATCAAACTTTCGACTGTTAAGATTGTTTACAGTTTTTGCTGCTTCATCAGATTTTTCAACATTCCGAGTATTACTTTGCAGACTAGGTGCTTTTCAGAATTTCAGAATGTAAGATCCTAATTCTAAGAAGTGAATGTTATATGTATACATATAACTGTTGATGTAGAAATGCTGCGATATTTCAAAATACTGATTGCCGATTTTCGGTAATTGGTATGGCTATTCTCGTTACAAGATGCGGATGAATATATGATAAGGTTTTAATGAACAAATATAATGGTTCTTCAGAGAGATTTAAGCCAATGAGTAATGAAGTTGCTGGTAAGTTTACTGCTAATATGGTGGAATATAACGATTTTCCGGTAACGATGACGAAAGGCAACTTATATATCGAGGTTATAATAAGGCTAATTCGAATGAAAGTCGAAGTTAATTTACTGGAGCTGTGACAAAATTGGCTAATTTGGAGAGAGATTGTAAAGTTATTTTCGGTAATAACAGTGCCAAAGGAGCTAGCACAGATATGTGTTAAACGTTTACTCAGGTTCCGAGTGTTTTCAGGTGCGTAACTATATGCATACATCTTTCCTTCTGTAGATGAAGTTGATAATGCTAAAAACGAACATATATTTCATAGCATTATCCCTCAAGAAAGACAAGCTTTTAGTTGCAATTGTTCTATTTACAAGTGATATTCGTTTAAATAATAAAAGGTGAAGACAAAAGACAGATTCGACGAATTGAAGTCGCAAACGACCAAAAAGCTCAAAAGTACAAAGTACAATCAAAGTGATTCCAATTATTAATGAGAAACGTCTCAAAATTACAAGAGTACAAGACGTGAAACGCAAAATACAAGATATTAAATTGTACGCAAGGACGTTCGAAAATCTGGAACCGGGACCAGAGTCAACTCTCAACGCTCGACGCAACGGACTAAAAGTTATGAGTCAACTATGCACATGAATATAATATAATATATAATTAATTCTTAAAATTAATATATATATTATATTATATATTATAAACGTCGGCAAACAAGAAAAAAAACTCATGTGAACTGATACCTACCTCCATGCGATCGCATGGCCTGTAGGCTTATTTTCCATGCGATCACATGGCCCTGAAATCCAGGCGACACCCCTATAAATTCGCAGTTTGGTTGACACAATATCCATCCTATATCTCTATCTCACTCACGTATATATATATATATATATATATATATATATATATACATATATATATATATATTATAATTTTAATTTTAATTTTAAATTCTAATAATAAGGGTATGTTAGCGAATGTTGTAAGGGTGTAAGTCGAAATTCTGTCCATGTAACGCTACGCTATTTTTAATCATTGTAAGTTATGTTCAACCTTTTTAAATTAATGTCTCGTAGCTAAGTTATTATTATGCTTATTTAATGCCGAAGTAATCGTGATGTTGGGCTAAATATTAAAATTGGGTAATTGGGCTTTGTACCATAATTGGGGTTTGGACAAAAGAACGACACTTGTGGAAATTAGACTATAGGCTATTAATGGGCTTTATATTTGTTTAATTAAATGATAGTTTGTTAATTTAATATAAAGATTTACAATTGGACTTGCCTATAAATAACCATATACACTCGATCGACACGATGGGCGGGATATTTATATGTACGAATAATCGTTCATTTAACCGGATACGGGAATGGATTAATAGTTAATAGACTTATTAAAATAGGGGTAAATTATGTACAAGGACACTTGGCGTAATTGTTAACAAAGTATTAAAACCTTGGGTTACACGCAGTCGATATCATGGTGTAATTATTAAACAAAGTATTAAGACCTTGTTACAGTTTAAGTCCCCAATTAGTTAGAATATTTGACTTCGGAAATAAGAATAATTTGATGAAGACTTTCGCACTTTATGATTATGATTGATGGACTATTATGGACAAATCCGTATGGACATATCGAATAATCCAGGACAAAGGACAATTAACCCATGAGAATAAACTAAAAACAAAACGTCAAACATCATGATTACGGAAGTTTAAATAAGCATAATTCTTTTATTTCATATTTAATTGCACTTTTAATTATCGCACTTTTATTTATTGTCATTGTATTTAATTGCACTTTTAATTATCGTACTCTTTAATTATCGCAATTTTATTTTATCGCACTTTTATTTATCGCAATTTCATTATCGTTATTTACTTTACGCTTTAAGTTAAGTCTTTTATATATTTAATATTTTACATTAGGTTTTAACTGCGACTAAAGTTTTAAAATCGACAAACCGGTCATTAAACGGTAAAAAACCCCTTTATAATAATAATACTACTTATATATATTTTTATATTTTTACAATTATAAGTTAAAACTGTTAAACTTGGCTAGAGTTCCCTGTGGACGAACCGGACTTACTAAAAACTACACTACTGTGCGATTAGGTACACTGCTTATAAGTGTTGTAGCAAGGTTTAGGTATATCCATTCTATAAATAAATAAATCACTTGTGTAAAATTGTATCGTAATTAATAGTATTTCCTTGTAAAAAATACTACTATTTCATACACCACCTCACACACATCAAATATTTTTGACGCCGCTGTCGGGGAAAGCTAAAACGCCGGAAGCGAAACGCTATATATAAAAAAAAGATTTTATTAGAATTTTATTAAGTTTTTATTAAAAATATACGTTTTTTTTAGAAAATATATAAAAATCTATATATTTATTTTTAAGAGTTGTTAAATATATATAAAGTTAAAAAGTATTTTTATTTTAGTTTTTAAAATTAAATTTGTATTTAAGTTATATATATAGTTTATATAAAATTAAAACAGAAAACTGGGAAAAAAAATATATATAAAATTACTCGAGGCCCGGTACTGTAGCAGCCCAGCTCTGGCCCGAAACCCTAGCTCATGCGATCGCATGAGCCCGAAGGCAAAACTTCATGCGATCGCATGAACGTACCTGACACGCCAGGTTTGACCTGATCCGAGCAATAATTACGGAGTATATTATTATTATTATTATTAAAACCCTAATTAGGGTTTAGTATTTAATTAATTAGTTAAGTTTTTAATTAATTTGTATTTTAAGTTTATTTAGTTTTAATAAATATATAAAATTAATAGTTTTATAAAATAAATAATATAAAAATAATATTTTTATAAAAATTGCATTTTTTTACAACTTTAAGTATATTTTTATATTTTGTATCTTTTTGTTCGTTTTAGCGTAATTTTTGTATTTTTCGCTCGTATTTAGTTCTAAGTTATAGTTTTTGCCATAGTTATTTTTATTTCTAGATTTTTAGGCTTTGCCGTAAAATCCCTTAAGTGCTTTTTCTTTAGACTAAAATTTAAGTGCTTTAGAATTTTGGGACGCCGTTTTTATATTTTAGTACCTTTTTAAGTTATTGCCATTTGGGATATAGTATTTCTTTTAAGCTTTAATATTTTTAGACGTAACTTTTAATTCTTAGTTTTTAGTTCCTTTTTAAGTTTCGACGCGCTACGTTCTTTTTATTATTTTTCGACTATTTATTTGTCGACATTTTTCGACGCGCTCTTTTCTTTCTTATTTTTCGCCGCTCTAGTTTTTAGGACTTAGATTTTTTTTTTCTATTTCTTCTCTAAAATTTCATTAAATTTCAACAAAAAATTATTTTAAGTAGTTAAATTGATAGACATCCAAATTTTCTGCTTCGTAGTAATAGTTAGATTTGTTAGTGGCTGAGTTGTGAGCTTCCGATTTAAAGGGTTCTGGCTCCCTGCTGCATCTATTGGCTATTCGAAACGTGGGTAAAAGCAGAAAAGTCTATTAATTTGATAACTTATATAATTTTTATCTTTTATAACTAATAGGATATTCAGTGAATGCACCGAGCAAAACGTTCACCACCTTTTGTACGTTCACCACCTGTAACTCGATCAAGACATCTAGCAAATATTGTCGCCGTTGATTTTTCTTTAGAATCGTCATCCAGTCAACCAAGTACTCCAATTCAAATTTCCGATAATCCATTTTTTGAACCCGACCTCACAATTGAGAATCCGGAGGATATTCAGGGACAATTCAGAGATCCTGAACCATTAATTTTTCCTCCGGAACCACCAATTATTGATAACACTGCTTCCCACTTACATGAGTGGAACCAAGAAAAAGATATCGTTAGATCATCTAAAGTAGCTAGAGCCGATTCTAGCCATGACTTTGATTCCATTTCTGCAAAGATAGATGCTGTTGAGAGACGAATGGAAAAGATATCCACTCAATACGAATTAGTTGTGAGCAGTGTGGAGGACCACATTTAATAAAAGATTGTCTCAGTATTGAACTAACAATGGAACAAAGAGAGAATGTTTCATATCTAAACCAAAGGCCTGGAAATAATTATCAGAATAATTATCAACCGCCAAGACCAATCTACAATCAAAACCAGAATTATAACCGAAATGTTCCATACAACAACCAAAAAGGTCCTGGTAATCAACAAGTATCTAATAATACTTACAATCAGCAAAGACCTATTTTTCAAAATAAACCACTACAAACCGATGATAAAAAGCTAAATTTAGAATATATGATGTCAAAGCTAGTTGAATCTCAAACTCAGCTTTTCACATCTCAGAAACAAATGAATGAACAAAATGCTCAAGCATTTAGAAATCAACAAGCTTCTATTCAAAATTTGGAACAAGAAGTAAGTAACCTAGCAAGGTTGATAGGTGAAAGAAAATCGGGAAGTCTACCTAGTGATACAAATGCTAACCCCCGGAATGAAACAGCTAAAGCCATTACCACAAGAAGTGGTATTACACTTAAACCACCGAAAATACCTATAATTTCTGATGACTCTATTCCTACTCCACAAGAATCACAATCTGAGCAAGATAAGAAAACAGAACCAATAGTTGAAAAGGTTAATGAAGATAACACAGTTAAGGCTAAACCTTATGTTAAACCATACCAACCACCACTTCCTTACCCGAGTAAAATGAGAAAAGAAAGACTTGAAGCTGAGCAATCTAAATTCTTGGATATGTTTAAACAAATAAATGTAAATCTTCCTTTCATTGATGTGATTTCAGGAATGCCTAGATATGCTAAATTTCTGAAAGATCTAATCACAAATAGAAATAAAATGAAAGAACTCTCGACTGTTACTATGAATGCTAATTGTTCTGCAGTGCTGTTGAATAAGATACCAGAAAAATTATCTGATCCAGAAAGTTTTACAATTCCATGTTTTCTGGGTAGTCTTAGTTCAATAGAAGCATTGGCAGACTTAGGTGCTAGTATAAATTTAATGCCGTATTCACTATACACTAAACTAGACCTTGGAGAATTGAAACCAACACGAATAAGTATACAACTAGCCGATCGATCAGTAAAATATCCTAGAGGGATAATGGAGAACATGCTAGTTAAAGTGGTACTTTAGTATTTCTAGTAGATTTTGTTATTCTGGACATGGAAGAAGATTCTCGAGTTTCTCTCATATTAGGAAGACCATTCTTAAACACGGCTAAAGCAATAATAGACGTGTTCGGTAAGAAACTGACCCTAAGTATAGAGGACGAGAGTGTTACCTTTTCTATTGATAGAGCCATGCAACAACCGCAATCTGCAGATGATACATGTTATTATATTCAAACTATAGATTCACATACAGAATTGTTAGAAGAATTTCCAGAATTACAAGGAACAGGAGAATGTTCTTTAGGAGAAGGAACTGAACCAATTGATGAAACTGAAATGTTAGCTACACTTATGGCTAATGGATATGAACCAACAACAGAATAAATTCAAATGCTAAAAGAGGAAGACAGATATCGATACAAATCATCTATAGAAGAACCACCGACATTAGAGTTAAAGCCACTTCCAAACCATTTAGAATACGCTTATTTACATGGTGAATCTGAATTACCTGTAATAATATCGTCTTCTCTTACTAAAAATAAAAAAAATCACAACTCATTTCTATGCTAAAAGCTCATAAACCAGCTATTGCATGGAAAATTCATGATATTAAAGGAATAAGTCCTTCGTATTGCACACATAAAATCCTTATGAAAGAAGGTCATAAAACGTATGTGCAACGCCAACGAAGACTAAATCCTAATATGCAAGAAGTTGTTAAGAAAGAAATAATTAAACTGCTAGATGCAGGTTTAATTTATCCAATTTCTGATAGTCCATGGGTAAGCCCAGTTCAATGCGTACCTAAGAAGGGTGGCATGACTGTCATCACAGATGAGAAAAATGAGCTTATTCCTACTAGGACAGTAACAGGATGGTGTGTTTGTATTGATTATAGAAAATTAAATGACGCCACCAGAAAAGATCACTTTCCCTTACCTTTCATTGATCAAATGTTGGAAAGATTAGCCGGAAATAGTTACTATTGTTTCCTTGATGGTTTTTCCGGATATTTTCAAATTCCAATCGCACCCGAGGACCAAGAGAAAACCACATTCACGTGCCCTTATGGTACTTTTGCTTACAAACGCATGCCATTTGGACTTTGCAACACCCCTGCAACCTTTCAAAGGTGCATGATGGCGATTTTTCACGACATGATAGAAGAATGCATGGAAGTTTTCATGGATGACTTTTCAGTCTTTGGTGATACTTTTGAAACATGTCTAGTTAATCTTGAACGAATGCTTATTAGATGTGAACAATCAAATCTAGTACTTAATTGGGAGAAATGCCATTTCATGGTTAAAGAAGGCATCGTTCTTGGTCATAAAATTTCAAAGGAAGGAATTGAAGTGGATAGAGCTAAAGTAGATGTAATTGCTAAACTTCCACATCCCACCAATGTTAGAGGAGTTAGGAGTTTTCTAGGGCATGCCGGTTTTTACCGACGTTTCATAAAAGATTTTTCTAAAATTGCCACTCCTATGAATAAACTCCTAGAAAAAGATGCTCCATTTATCTTTTCAGATGAATGCATCAAATCTTTTAATATTCTTAAAGAAAAACTCACTAATGCGCCGATCATGATAACTCCAAATTAGAATCTACCGTTTGAACTTATGTGCGATGCAAGTGATTTTGCAATGGGAGCCGTTTTAGGACAAAGGATTGAAAAACGATTTCAACCTATTTATTACGCTAGTAAGACGTTACAAGGAGCACAAACGAATTACACAACTACTGAAAAAGAACTCCTTGCTATTGTCTTTGCTTTTGACAAATTTCGTTCATATCTCGTTCTAGCAAAAACGGTGGTCTATACTGACCATTCTGCTCTTAGATACCTATTTTCAAAACAAGATGCCAAGCCACGATTAATCCGTTGGATCTTACTCTTACAAGAGTTCGATATTGAAATTCGAGATAAAAAGGGAGCAGAAAATCTCGCTGCTGATCATCTTTCTCGTCTTGAAAATCCTGAATTAGAAGTTCTAAATGAATCGGCAATACAAAACAACTTTCCTGATGAATATCTATTGAAGATAGATTATAATGAAATTCCATGGTTTGCAGACTATGCAAACTACTTAGTATGTGGATCCCTTGAAAAATGATTATCGTACCAAAAACGAAAGAAATTCTTTAGTGATATAAAACACTATTTCTGGGAAGATCCACATTTGTTTAAAAGTTGTCCCGATGGAATAATACGCCGATGTGTATTTGGAGATGAAGCTAGTCAAATCTTAAACCATTGTCACACAGGACCAACAGGAGGGCATTATGGGCCTCAACTCACAGCAAGAAAAGTTTACGATGCTGGATTCTATTGGCCTACAATTTTCAAAGACGCACACCTTCTTTGCAAATCCTGTGATGCTTGTCAAAGGGCCGGAAAAATAAGTCAACTTGATGAAATGCCACAAAATGTCATTCAAGTATGTGAAGTATTTGACATTTGGGGTATTGACTTTATGGGTCCATTTCCAAAATCTCATAATAATCTCTACATTCTCGTTGCCATTGATTATGTATCTAAATGGGCGGAAGCACAAGCTCTCCCAACTAACAATGCACGAGTTGTAGTCAACTTTTTAAAACGTCTTTTTGCAAGGTTTGGAACACCGAAAGCTTTAATAAGTGATCGGGGTACTCATTTTTGTAATAATCAACTTGAGAAAGTTCTCAAAAGATATGGAGTAACTCATAAAATCTCAACTGCTTATCATCCACAAACAAGTGGACAAGTTGAAAATACCAACCGAGCATTAAAACGTATTCTAGAGAAAACCGTAGGATCAAATCCGAAGGAATGGTCCATGAAATTGGAGGATGCACTCTGGGCTTTTAGAACAGCCTACAAAACTCCAATTGGAACCACACCTTTCAAACTAGTTTGCGGAAAAGCATGCCATCTTCCAGTAGAAATTGAACACAAAGCATTTTGGGCTTTGAAGACATGTAATCTTGATTTACATGAAGCCGGACGTCTACGATTAAGTCAACTAAAAGAATTAGAAGAATTAAGACATGAAGCATACGAAAATACGTTAATCTATAAAGAAAGAACGAAGAAATGGCATGATAAAAGAATCAGAAGTTCAAAAGAATTTAAAGAAGGAGACAGAGTTCTTCTTTTCAATTCAAGATTCAAGCTATTTCCTGGAAAATTGAAATCAAGATGGTCTGGACCATTTATAGTCAAAAGAGTTTTCCCATACGGAATAGTAGAATTAATAAATTTAAATGGGATTGAATTTAAGGTTAATGGTCACAGAGTTAAATATTACGTACATGATCCGATGGAAGTTGACAACAAAGTTAATCACAATTTCAACACCACAGCTAACTAAGTGTGGGGAGAATCAAGTCTTTTAAGGATAATATGTATTTCTGTTAAAGTTAGATATTCTATTTTCGTGTAGTTCTCGAGAATGAAATCCGAATGGTCTTTCCCTAGCAGACCCTAAAGAACTAGTCTTCTCCCCCCATTCTGATTTTTTTTTTTAGATTTTACGAGATGAAGACTTCCTGTGAACTAAACCATGGTCTAATGCTACACGCTTTGATCACTAAACGGAATAATGACACCCTTCCAAGTGAATTGGTATAATTAATCAGAGGCAAATTGGTCGGAGTAAGAAAAGAATCCAGGAACGAAAATAATAAGTTACATTTTGGTAAAGGAAAATCAAAATCCGCAGTGAAAAGAAGAGCACGACACCTTGAAAGATATCACAAATGCGGAAAATGGTCACACGAAGGTAAATGTTCAAATAATCAAACATATTCAAATACCGAATTCGTTACTTTATGCAGAGATGGACCGTTCATATGTTTCGAAGAAAAATCATTGAATGCTCGAGGTTACGTCTATGTAGCTATGGAAAACCAATTAGTCCGACTATCTTATGAGTGGGCTAAAGCAGGTCACTGAAAATTCTATTTCACAGGTAGGTATGTACAGTTTTTTTTTATTTTTTATTTTTATTTTTAACCTTTTGATAATAAACGCTAAATCGTTCGCTATAAAGTATTAAATTGATACTCAATAAAATTAGGTTTTGCGACCGAAATTATTGATATCATACAAAAATTTATTACATCACTGCGAAATTTACCGTTTATTCTTAAGGTATAAATATCTTTAATCAATCAACCCAAAATATTTCAGAAATTCGTCAGGAGTAAAACTAGGTAAATAGCCGAAATTACTTTACCGTAAAGAGGGGCGTATATTTTTGATAATATTTGATTGATTAAAGTGGGATAAAAGACCAAAAAGATTTTTAATTTTATTTTTACTTTGTTTTTAAAATTAATATATAAATATTAAATTATTATTGTAAACTTTTTAAATCAATATATATTTAAGTTTGTAAATATTTAAAAAAAATTAATATTTTTAATATAAGTTTGTATGTATAAAAACAAAAATATAATATAAATTTGGTGTGAATTTTTAATTTTATGCATTTTAAATTAAAGTTTGGTGTGAATTTAAAAACAAAAATTTACTTTATTTCGCTAAGTTAAAAATCTGATTTTTAAAATTCGCCGTGAGTTGAAAACTAGGCCGTTGAACCGAAATTGCTCTACCCAAGGGAGGGACGAGAATTTTTATTATCATTATTTTTAATCTTATTGAATTAAAGTAAGCCAAAAACATTTAAAAAAAAAAACCCAAAAATCTTAACTTTTAAAACCGCGCTTTGAATTGACAAATTTTAAAATTTTGTCGAGGGACGGACTAGGACAATGATCCGAAACGCCCTCATCCTAAAAAGAAATAAATTTTTAAAATTTAATTTAATTATATGTTTTAAAAATTGTAAGGTTAAAAAAAAAAAAAACAGACCCATGCGATCGCATGGGATTTATACTACACCTCCATGCGATCGTATAGAGGCAAAAATCAGGTCAGGAACAAAAGAACCAGCGATCTGGTTCTCTGTCCCATTTCACCATCACACACACATACGAAAACACACACACATATCACCCAAAAATCACCATTTTTCACCCAAATTCAACCAAATTTCGTTCTACAATCCGCTCTAATCATGCCTAGGTTCGGATTCTTCAACAAAAAGGTAAAAATTACACCCCTAAACTCATAAATTTTCTAGTTTTTGTGATAATTACCAATATTTTACCTAATTTGATTTTGTTAATTTCTAGTGTAATTAGTGTTAAATTGTTAGTATTTTATGCATGTATAACCTAGATTGATGCTATTTAACATGATTTGAAGCCAAAAACTTCAAAATTTTTAGAAATCTAGGGTTTGTGTTCTTGAGCAATTTGGGGCTTTTTGATATAAACAGGTTATGGCCGATTTTTGTCATGAATTATTGCTAAATTAAGTAGTGTAACATGTTTAGGTAGTTAAATGATCCAAACTTCGATCCTAAATATGATTTTTGAGAATTAAAGTGGACTTTTGAGGTACAAAATTCATGAACTTGATTAATTTGATATAATTGTCATTTGAGACTTGTTTAATTGTTAGTAATGACTATTTTGACATGTTATTTGAGTTAAATGCTTATGAACTTTGTATACATTTTCATATAGGCTTATTTGAAAAAGTGTAGAATTAATAAAATTGTTAAAATGTGTATAAGTTTAATTTTGATTTAACATGTTATTGTAATTGTTTCAAGTTGTTATTTTGCTAACACTAATGCATATTTGGATGCACAAATTTTGTGTTTAATGTGTTTTGCAGAAAACCGATACTGCTGGTGCTTCATCATCATCTAGACAACCACAACAAGAACCTGAACCAGAATATGAGCCGCAATACGAGCTAGAACCCGAACAAGAACCACAACAGGAACAACAACATCAACTTGATCAACATGTACCTTATTATGATCCGCTACAATTTGTTGATGCCTTCACAGTATTTCCGATATATCCGCCAGTAGAATACCCAACGATTCCTGAACATACATTGCATTGCATCCTAATCTGAGATTCGATAGAAGTTGGAGAGATTACCCGGCATATCAAAGTAATAAATTCAAATTAGTAACGAAAGATGTAGAGGTGCCTAGGGTAATTGATTGGAATCCTTTGGAAACAGTACATCTAGCTGACCGTGTTAGACTGCTACTGATTCAAAGGTATGGCAGTTCTTCTTTTATCGATTGGGAACGTCTATTCACCATTCGTAGGCCTGTATATAAGGAATGGTGTGTCGAGCTTATGAGTACTATAGCATTAAATGCAGATGTAGATAGGTTAGATGATAGAAGTTTTCTTAGATTTATACTTGGTCGTAGGATGTACAGGATGTGCATGCTGGACATGGCCAGGGCTTTGCAGATATATACGCCCACTGAATTACTACTACCCGATTGTATTAATTTGATTTATCGTGGTGAAAGGGTAGATAGGAATTTTGATGCGAACGCCGTCTGGAGGCGTATGTCAGATTATAATGTTTTTGGGCGGGCAGGAACACATACCTACTTACATATTAACAGAGCCGAGCTTCGTATAATTCATAGATTTTTGGCTAACTCGATTACACAGAGAGGTCACAACAAGGAGAAAATGACCTTACATGATTTATTTTACCTAAAATGTATTCGAGACCCAAGAAGCTTTGTTAATATTTCTTACTGTGTTAGTTTTTATTTATCTAAAATGGTGGAAGGAATACAGGAAGGGGGGATAATTGGAGGAGGTATTTTTGTTACTCTCATTGGAGAGTATTTAGGTGTAGATAGGGACCAAGGGGGTCCACTTTTAGTATGTAGAGAACAGGTTGAGCCTTTAGGATTGAGGGTTTATGCGGGTGCTAAGGTATTAAAGAGTAGACGTAATCAGGCAGTACCCTATGAAGGTAGTCATCCTCAGGTAGAGAGAGGTTCAGACGAGGAAATGGAGGAAGCGGATGACATTAAGGATGTCATTCGGAAGGCTATGACTGATGTCTACCAGCGTGTAGATGAGGTAGATATGACAAACGCGGAGAGATTTAGTCGAATGGAGCAGTGGCAAGCCCGAAATGATTACGAGCATTCCAGGCAACGACAGCATGATAGATGGGACTATCATCAGTGTCAGATTATGAGCCGGCTGTCACCTCAGGATCACTACGTACCGACCCGACCCGCTTACTATCCTTCACACCAGCCCGAGATGAGACCACCATATACTCTCTACGACCCTAACCAGGCCTACCAGTACACCTATCACCAACCATTGAACCCGGACGACGACATGAACTGGAACCCTATCCAGATTGATATAGTTCCGTTGGTGATTTCTATGATTTTTATCTTTTTATGATTTTTATTTATGTTTAAACATAATATATTGTGATACTTTTATTGTAATGTTTAATATTTTTATTATTTTGTACTAATATTTCATATTTGATTTGAAAGTGAGATTTTAAGTCCCATTTCAAATTACCATGCTTGTTTATATTTGTATGTATGTATATTGTCAATTGTACACAACTGGGTAAAACATCGCATTTTCAAAGACTGGCATTAAGTTCAGCAAAAGCTAGTACTTTTGACGACAAAACGAAAAACAAATGTGATGTAACAACAAGACGGAATGAACAAATGATGTGCACCATTTATCATTCAACAAACAAACGCCAATATGTTTGGAAACTTTGGTAAAATATAATCATTTTTCTACGCTTATCACCCTCAATAATTTAAATTGTTACTGATTTCTTGCAAATGAGGGCAGTGCAAGATCTTAAGTGTGGGAAGGGGTTAAATTCTTTCGAACTTTTAAAATTTTAACTTATACACTTGGTTACCATTAAAAATACTAGTAACGCAGTAGTTGTATTAGAATCTAGTGCTCTCTGATAATAAAGAACAACCCTAGTCTTATATACTGACTACCCAATTCTAGTAAAATTTTTCAAAATTTTCAATTAAAATGAATTCAAAATCATGATTATACATATTTATGAACGATAAAACTAGGTGTTAATACTGAAATTATTGTTACCTCAGAAAGGACATAAATTGAGAAACAACCTAAAATGTTAGAATTCATTTAAAATGGAATAGAGGACAATAAAAAGGCAAAGAAAGGAAAACAAAAGCCAAGTGTGGGAAAAAATACTAAGTTATTTAAAACATATATCACATATTTTTGTACAAATAACTGAAGATGCTTTTGCTTTAGACTAAACTAATCAGTTTTACCCGATTTACTGTAATATATTTGAAAGAAAGATGGATCTACACGATGAATCAATTCCATCATTAAAAGGAAGTAAAGTCTTCCGAAAAAGACACGCGCTTCTTGATTTAGGTCATGAAGTTGTCGTCCAGACCAGTTGTAGAGTCTATCGAAAAACCTTGAAAAGTTTTCTCGAAAATCAGCTGGAAATCCACGGACCTCAGCATCAAACAAGGTCACCAAGTGGTCAGACTTATCCTATCCATGAGAGGATCTGTCTCGTAAAATGGGGAGGGCGCCGTGCAAATTAGCTTGATAAGACTAATGAATCCGACTCCCAGAAAGGATAATCTCCTTAAAGATTAAAAATCAGCTTTTAAGCCTGATATTACTCAATTCTTGAGATTGACTTTAAAGATTGAGAATTACAAACTCATGAAATTCGATGATATCTAAACTCGAGCTTGAACGAGAAAATATTTTGATCAAAATTACAAACCGATTTGTTTTCTGAAAACCCATTTTCAATGCGTTCATTACCATTGAACGTAAAATCCTAGAAATTCATCTGAAATTCATTAGGTCACCTGAACCAAATCGGGTGTCAACCGTAAGAACGGTGGTTGCATAGTATGGTCAAAGACAGAACCTTGTGCCAGACCGAAAAACTATAGGGTGAGCTTTACTATTGCTCCTACAAAGGATAGTAATTGCATCCGACACGTTATAGACCATAATTAAAAGCATGTCAGGGGACAATGCCTTAACAGTTGCTTGTTCAACGCTTTCCTTTACAACCGGACGGTAGTGTACCGAAAGGTAATATACAGAGCAAGTATACTGGACGTGTTGTTTTCCTAATACAAGGTTAGCAAGTGGGTGACACAAAACCATAAGTTTTGAGCTAAAATTTTCAAATCTGAAACCCCCCAAACCCACAAAAACATTTTGCAAACACCGGTGAAGGGTTATTCCGGAAAACTTATCTAGGGTAAAAGCTAGATCGTATTTTCAAAAGATCAAATGTTTTCATAAAGATCCAATTTCCTTAAGGATCTAAATTTTCATAGTCATGTGGGACTGTAAACCACAACGTTACTACCATTGTTCATACCGCCGTATAGAAATCACTGATGTACAAAGTGTGAAGAATAAAGAAGTGATTCTAGTATTTTTATTTCAAGACTATATTGCTTGAGGACAAGCAACGCTCAAGTGTGGGAATATTTGATAATGCTAAAAACGAACATATATTTCATAGCATTATCCCTCAAGAAAGACAAGCTTTTAGTTGCAATTGTTCTATTTACAAGTGATATTCGTTTAAATAATAAAAGGTGAAGACAAAAGACAGATTCGACGAATTGAAGACGTAAATGACCAAAAAGCTCAAAAGTACAAAGTACAATCAAAGTGGTTCCAATTATTAATGAGAAACGTCTCAAAATTACAAGAGTACAAGACGTGAAATGCAAAATACAAGATATTAAATTGTACGCAAGGACGTTCGAAAATCCGGAACAGAGACCAGAGTCAACTCTCAACGCTCGACGCAACAGACTAAAAATTATGAGTCAACTATGCACATGAATATAATATAATATATAATTAATTCTTAAAATTAATATATATATATATATATATATATATATATATATATATATATATATATATATATATATATATATATATATATATATATATATATTATATTATATATTATAAACGTCGGCAAACAAGAAAACAAACTCATGTGAACTGATACCTACCTCCATGCGATCGCATGGCCTGTAGGCTTATTTTCCATGCGATCGCATGGCCCTGAAATCCAGGCGACACCCCTATAAATTCGCAGTTTGGTTGACACAATATCCATCCTATCTCTCTATCTCACTCACGTATATATATATATATATATATATATATATATATATATATATATTATAATTTTAATTTTAAATTCTAATAATAAGGGTATGTTAGCGAATGTTGTAAGGGTGTAAGTCGAAATTCTGTCCGTGTAACGCTACTATTTTTAATCATTGTAAGTTATGTTCAACCTTTTTAAATTAATGTCTCGTAGCTAAGTTATTGTTATGCTTATTTAATGCCGAAGTAATCATGATGTTGGGCTAAATATTAAAATTGGGTAATTGGGCTTTGTACCATAATTGGGGTTTGGACAAAAGAACGACACTTGTGGAAATTAGACTATGGGCTATTAATGGGCTTTATATCTGTTTAATTAAATGATAGTTTGTTAATTTAATATAAAGATTTACAATTGGACTTGCCTATAAATAACCATATACACTCGATCGGACACGATGGGCGGGATATTTATATGTACGAATAATCGTTCATTTAACCGGACACGGGAATGGATTAATAGTTAATAGACTTATTAAAACAGGGGTAAATTATGTACAAGGACACTTGGCGTAATTGTTAACAAAGTATTAAAACCTTGGGTTACACGCAGTCGATATCCTGGTGTAATTATTAAACAAAGTATTAAGACCTTGTTACAGTTTAAGTCCCCAATTAGTTGGAATATTTGACTTCGGGAATAAGAATAATTTGACGAAGACTTTCGTACTTTATGATTATGATTGATGGACTATTATGGACAAATCCGTATGGACATATCGAATAATCCAGGACAAAGGACAATTAACCCATGGGAATAAACTAAAAACAACACGTCAAACATCATGATTACGGAAGTTTAAATAAGCATAATTCTTTTATTTCATATTTAATTGCACTTTTAATTATCGCACTTTTATTTATTGTCATTGTATTTAATTGCACTTTTAATTATCGCAATTTTATTTTATCGCACTTTTATTTATCGCAATTTCATTATCGTTATTTACTTTACGCTTTAAGTTAAGTCTTTTATATATTTAATATTTTACATTAGGTTTTAACTGCGACTAAAGTTTTAAAATCGACAAACCGGTCATTAAACGGTAAAAAACCCCTTTATAATAATAATACTACTTATATATATTTTTGTATTTTTACAATTATAAGTTAAAACTAATATAGCGTTAGACTTGGCTAGAGTTCCCTGTGGATGAACCGGACTTACTAAAAACTACACTACTGTACGATTAGGTACACTGCCTATAAGTGTTGCAGCAAGGTTTAGGTATATCAACTCTATAAATAAATAAATCACTTGTGTAAAATTGTATCGTAATTAATAGTATTTACTTGTAAAAAATACTACTATTTCATACACCACCTCGCACACATTACAAGTGCGGTTGGTTGATCTTCTTGATTGTGGTGTTTTCAAGAATCATAAAAAGTTTGAACGCAGATTGTAATCGTCAAGATACAAATGAGGTTTAAGATGAAATCAAGTGGCAAACTTGAAGAAATATTTAGTTTCATATGTTATAATCAATATTTTAATTCATTTTAATTGTCCAATGTTATTAGTCCACAGTTACTAGTCCACATTTAGTAGTTCAACAATTCATATATAGTTTAATATATAATATTTGAATTAATTAATACGTATCATGACCCATTGTATACATGTCTCAGACTCGATCACAACTCAAAGTATATATATTATTATAGAATCAACCTCAACCCTGTATAGCTAACTCAAGCATTACTGCATATAGAGTGTCTATGGTTATTCCAAATAACATATATAGATGCGTCGATATGTGAAAGGACCCGTTCATATACATTATAAACGATTCACAATAGTTGATTACATCGCGAGATATTTGACCTCTATATGATACATTTTACAAACATTGTATTCGTTTTTAAAAGACAAACTTTCTTTACAACGAAAGTTGACGGCATGCACACCATTTCATAATACATCCAACTATAATTGGCTTAATAATAATCTTGATGAACTCAATGACTCGAATGCAACGTCTTTCAAAATATGCCATGAATGACTCCAATTAATATCCTAAAAATGAGCTAATGCACAGTGAAAGATTTCTTTAATACCTGAGAATAAACATGCTTTAAAGTGTCAACCAAAAGGTTGGTGAGTTCACAGGTTTATCATAACAATCATTTCAATATATTAATAGACCACAAGATTTCCGTTTATAAATATATGTACACTCGCAAGTGTATAAAAGTATTCTATAAGTTGTAGGCACCCGGTAACAAGCCTTAACGTTCATGTTTTACCCTCTGAAGTACACCAGATCAGGTGTGTTTTAAAATAACCTCGAAGTACTAAAGCATCCCATAGTCAGGATGGGGTTTGTCAGGCCCAATAGATCTATCTTTAGGATTCGCGCCTACCGTACATAGACAAGTAGTTTAATGTTACCAAGCTAAGGGTATATTTCTGGTTTAAACCCACGTAGAATTAGTTTTAGTACTTGTGCCTATTTCGTAAAACATTTATAAAAACAGCGCATGTATTCTCAGTCCCAAAAATATATATAAAAGGGAGCAAATGAAACTCACAATACTGTATTTCGTAGTAAAAATACATATAACGTCATTTAATAAGTGCAAGGTTGGCCTCGGATTCACGAACGTATCAATATTGAGATTCAATATTGCAGGAAAGTACGTAGACGCAACGGAGATGATAAACACTAGATTGACCTCACGAGCATACCCATGAACCATACCCATCACCTCCATAGCTATAACCCATAATTTCCTTAGCTTCGACTCATTCAAAAAAACTATTTTGAAATCACTCGGACAGCACTCCGTCGTAATATTTTATGTATACTAATAATATCTTGAAATAATACAGAGCAAATATATATATATATATATATATATATATATATATATATATATATATATATATATATATATATATATATATATCAATTGAGAGAGTTTAGAGAAATATATTTTCAAGTTTCTATGAAATAATGAAACCTATTGAATTCTATTTATAATAGATTTTTGAATTATAAAAGTGAATTATTAAAGTATGAATTATTAAAGTGAATTATTAAAGTATGAATTATTAAAGTATGAATTATTAAAGTGAATTATTAAAGTATGAATTATTAAAGTGAATTATTAAAGTATGAATTATTAAAGTGAATTATTAAAGTATAAATTATTAAAGTTAAAGTAAAGTAAAGGTAAAGTTAAAGTATAGTAAAAGTATAAAAAACTATGTATGTATAATACGCGTATAAATATATATAATATTAATTTAAATCGTTATATATATTTAATGAAATAAAATATAAATATCGTTATATTTATTATACTGGTTAAGTAATGAGTTGTCAAAAGTGATTCTAGATATTTATAAAAGTTATATACGGTTTAATAATAAAGTTCTTTTTAAACTGAAAACGTCTTTGTACGTTTGAAAATAGATTAATAGAATATTATGGAAACCAATTCTCCACTAACTTTTGTCTAACTTTCGTAAATGACACTTTTTGTTTTTATTTATAAATAGCTTTACAAATTATTCTGAATATCGTTAAGAGGAATAGATTTTCTCAAATCATAGTGGACCTCTCAACAGAGACTTGTAATCATAATTCAATATTTCTGATAATTCAATCATTTAATATATTTTTTTTTCGTCGAAAATCATATTGAAACAAATACGTTCGTGTAAAGTATTATACGTTTAATACTTTATTAATATTCTCAAGTTATAATATATATATATATACATATACATATCTATTTATATATAACGGTTCGTGAATCGTCGGAATTTGGTCGAGGTTATAATGAATGTATGAACACAGTTTAAAATTCTTGAGATTTAACTTAACAAACTTTGCTTATCGTGTCTGAATAATATAAAGATTAAAGTTTAAATTTGGTCGGAAATTTCCGGGTCGTCACAGTACCTACCCGTTAAAGAAATTTCGTCCCCAAAATTTGATAGAGGTCGTCATGACTAACAATGAGAATGTTATTATAACGATTATAGAGTTTTATCATGTTCAAGAAGAATGGATAAAATAATTCGATTACTCGAAGCGTATGAGTGAAGTTATCGTAAATGAATGAAATAAGATAATAGTGATTCGTCGTATCTTTTGACGTCATCACGATTGATCTCCGAAAAGAAAATCTTTGTAATCTATATTGGATTTGATTATTCGGCGATTAAGGAAATTATGATCCTCTTCGAATTAATGCGATAATCCATTTTGATTTCTCTGTCGGATATTTCACTATAAATCCACCTCATTTTTTTCTTACAACTCACACCTTCTCAACTCATATTTTAAAGTATTTGTCAATATGCTTCATCCAGTGCTGATTCTTGATATACTCCTCACTTTCATATCTGTCGCTCTTCTTTTTCATCTGCCTCCGGAAGAATCTATTTACTTCTACTATACTCTTGGTTTTATAGTGTTTTTAGTTCTCCCGTGTCTTTATATTGCTATATGCATTGATATATACGGTTTGTGATTTCTGGGTTGTTGTTGGGTTTTATATCTTCCCTTATATTTCAAAGTCCTTGCTTCTTCTATAATCATTGTCATCCACAGTTAATGCTCTCTTCTATTTTCTATGATTTATACTCCCATTTCTAGTTCGGAGCTTTGTCCTTCCGTTTCTTCTTCTTGCGATTAAGCACCGCTTGTAATGGTCCAGAATTCGCAGATATAAATTTCGGAATGAACATTGTTAATGTTCTAGGAAGGAAATTGTAATGACACGATCTTGACTTGTCAAATTACCAGAATACCTCGGAAAAGGCCAAATCATCAAGAAATATTTTCTTGATATTTAGAGATCAAATAGAATACAAGAGTCGTGTAACATAGCACATGATGACGTTATGATCTGTGAATCATCATGTTTCATTTAGAAACTCAGCATGAATTACTGTAATATAATCACGTTGATCAAGTGTCATTATATTATACTAACTCATGCTTCAGCTCCCAACACTTCTTCAAGAATATTCCTATTTTAAACTCGAATGTTTTAGAATTTAGAAACTAAAATAGTTTCTTTTATGATATAATACAGATAGCGCGAAGAGGTAAATGATTTTAGATAAGAATAATTATAAAAATATCTTCAGAAGTATGGATGATATTTATAATGAAAGATACGATGATATCTTAGAATGTCTAATATCAGAGGATGATGAAGGATATTGTCCGCAAGGGTTTAGAGTCAGGAGCAAGGTATTCGTTAATGACTTCAGCAAGTACTGAATCATTTGGATTCTTTGAAGGCAGGTTCAGCCTTTGTGATTTGTCCACGGCCTCATTCATACTTTGCTCAATCCGTTTTCCAGTTCCAAAGCTTCTCTTTTTCTGAGCTTTGCCAATATACTATCCTTTATCATCCAACTTTTTACTGTTAAGGTCGTTTACAGTTTTTGCTGCTTCATCAGCATTTTTCAAAATTTCGAGAACTGGTTCGCAGTTTAGGGTGTTTTTCAGAAATTTCTCATTCAAAGAATGTAAGTCTTGGAGGTAGACGTTGTGTGTATATGTAATTGTTGATGTAGACATACTGCGAGGTTTCAAAATACTGATTGCTGATTCTCAATAATTGGTATGGCAATTCTTGTTATAAGGTACGAATGAGTATATGATAGGGTTTCGATAATTATAATGATTTTTTTTTGGAAAGTCAAAGATCAATGAAGTTGTTGGTAAGTTTATTGCTAATGTGGTGAATATAAATGATTCCCCGGTAACGTTGGCGAAAGGGCAATGTATCTATCGAGGTTATAATAAAACTGTTTTGATTGAGAAGTCGAAGATGACTTGCTGGAGCTGTGACAAAACTGTCTATTTTGAAATGGAATTGAAAAGTTATTTTAGCTAGTAAATGCCAAAGGGTCTAACACGGATACGTGTCGAACTATGACTTGGGTTTTGAGAGTTTTTCAGGTGTATAACTGTGGGTAACATGTGGTTGGATCATCATCTCGATTGTTCCTTAGTTGAAGTGTCTTCAGGAATTTCGAAGGGTTTGAGCACATATTGTAATCGTTAATACATATGATGTTCTAACACAGTTTTGAAGTCAAAGTATAGCTTTGAAAGATATAGGAATCTAAGAGTGATGATACTGGTTATATTTCGAATTGAATTATGCGATTTCAAAATCAGAATATGTAATTGAATTTGAATGAGTATGATTGTTTTGATTTATATGAAAGAATGGATATTGTTGTGAAAGAAGGGAGTATAGTTGATGATTGCTGAATCAGTTTCGAAAAATGTAATATATTAATTGTGAATTTATATATCTCTCGGGTATTACCTACCCGTTAAAAAAATTTTCACAATTAATATTTTGTACAAAAGAAGTTTATTACAGTCTTTATGAAAATATATGTGTATATTTTCTTTAGATGTAATATAGATTTAATGAGTTAATATTAAATTAAACTCATTTGTTTTATGGTTGGAACTAGAATTGAGTAATCCCTAAAACTTTATAAATTGCATAAGTATTTCTTCAATAATATTGAAATTATGAATCATTACTTTGTTATTTGTTGGTTTTCGTGAAATTCTTGTGAAGTTCGCAAGGTACGAATGATGTTATTTGAAAAGTTTCGAGTACATCGATGATGAAAGCGTAAAATCAAACATATATTCGAATAATACACTTGATTTATTATAAATTGGATTTTTTATTGAATTGAGACAGAGATTGTAATTAACGATGGTTAAGTTGCAGACGAAGGACGTACATCATTGCATATTTGTAATATGAATTAACTGAGTAGTTAAGATTCACACATAATAGCTTAGTACGGGAAGATTTATTATGGTTTAAAAATTTATACATATAAAATATACATATAAATCTTTCGATTGGAAATGAGTTAATACTTCATAACTCGTTGATACAATATATTTGTTGTTGATTCGTAATGATGTCCACAATGATTCTTGAACTGACAGAGTTTGTGATGTTACAGGTGCTGTTGATTCTGACGATACTGACGACACTGACTGTGTTGATGATGCTGCGGTCCTGTTGATGCTGTTGGTAAAACAATTCTAGCTTGTAAATCGTACACCATTTTTGATCAAAGTTTCTACTCTACCATCTCCGTTCACTCATCCGATTTACGGTCAGAATTAAATAATCTCTAAGATTTTGGAGATTACATAACTGCCGCAGAGATATCTATTCAATGAAGTTTATGAATTAATACTTCATCGTTTGTTGTTGTTGATATTCCTGGATATTTACAGGGCGTATGACGTTGATGTTTGAGATACATATTGTGATGTTGCGGTGTGGGATGTGGATGTTGTTGTTGGTGGTGGTGATGGTACTGTTGGTGTTGCTGATGGTGGTACTGTTTATGCTGCTGGTGCTGCTGCTGGTGTTTGTAACCTTTGCACCATATTCTCCAAAGCCACTACCCGAGCGCGAAGCTCGTTGACTTCTTCTATTACACCGGGGTGATTGTCGGTTCGGACGAGCGGATAAATAAAATCTAGAATTTGGTGTAGTATGTAATCGTGACGAGATACTCTAGAAATAAGAGAGAAAATGGTATTTCGGATAGGTTCGCCGGTAAGTGCTTCAGGTTCTTCGCCAAGAGGGCAATGTGGTGGATGGAAGGGATCACCTTCTTCTTGTCTCCAATGATTAAGGAGGCTACGAACCCATCCCCAATTCATCCAGAATAGATGATGACTAATTGGTTGATCCATTCCGGTCACACTGCTTTCGGAACTTGAGTGGGATTCCATTTCGGAATCCGAGGGACTTGAACTAATGACGAATTCCATTTCGTACGATTGAATAAAGAATTTTTCGATATGAAATGATTTTCCGGCTATCGGGTGGTATTCTAATTATATAGAGCAAAAGGTTTCGTAGATTACGGAGGAATTTACGAAATATGTCAGGCAAAGTTTACCGTAACAGATACGTTAAGATATGAATTAGCAGATACGCTAAGATATGAATTTTGTCTATACACTATTCATGCAATCAATGCAATAAGATGTGTCTAGACTAAGAATGATAAGCAGGTAATTTCCGACAAGAATGATGAGCAAAACTTTTGAAATGCAGACACGGTCGAAGTCCAGACTCACTAATGCATCCTAACGACTATCAGTTAGACACACTAATGCAGACCTGGTTCGCTAAGACCACCGCTCTGATACCAACTGAAAGGACCCGTTCATATACATTATAAACGATTCACAATAGTTGATTACATCGCGAGGTATTTGACCTCTATATGATACATTTTACAAACATTGCATTCGTTTTTAAAAGACAAACTTTCTTTACAACGAAAGTTGACGGCATGCACGCCATTTCATAATACATCCAACTATAATTGGCTTAATAATAATCTTGATGAACTCAATGACTCGAATGCAACGTCTTTCAAAATATGCCATGAATGACTCCAAGTAATATCCTTAAAATGAGCTAATGCACAGCGGAAGATTTCTTTAATACCTGAGAATAAACATGCTTTAAAGTGTCAACCAAAAGGTTGGTGAGTTCACAGGTTTATCATAACAATCATTTCAATATATTAATAGACCACAAGATTTCCGTTTATAAATATATGTACACTCGCAAGTGTATAAAAGTATTCTATAAGTTGTAGGCACCCGGTAACAAGCCTTAACATTCATGTTTTACCCTCTGAAGTACACCAGATCAGGTGTGTTTTAAAATAACCTCGAAGTACTAAAGCATCCCATAGTCAGGATGGGGTTTGTCAGGCCCAATAGATCTATCTTTAGGATTCGCGCCTACCGTACATAGACAAGTAGTTTAATGTTACCAAGCTAAGGGTATATTTCTGGTTTAAACCCACGTAGAATTAGTTTTAGTACTTGTGCCTATTTCGTAAAACATTTATAAAAACAGCGCATGTATTCTCAGTCCCAAAAATATATATAAAAGGGAGCAAATGAAAATCACAATACTGTATTTCGTAGTAAAAATACATATAACGCCATTTAATAAGTGCAAGGTTGGCCTCGGATTCACGAACGTATCAATATTGAGATTCAATATTGCAGGAAAGTACGTAGATGCAACGGAGATGATAAACACTAGATTGACCTCACGAGCATACCCATGAACCATACCCATCACCTCCATAGCTATAACCCATAATTTCCTTAGCTTCGACTCATTCAAAAAAACTATTTTGAAATCACTCGGACAGCACTCCATCGTAATATTTTATGTATACTAATAATATCTTGAAATTATACAGAGCAAAAATATATATATATATATATATATATATATATATATATATATATATATATCAATTGAGAGAGTTTAGAGAAATATATTTTCAAGTTTCTATGAAATAATGAAACCTATTGAATTCTATATATAATAGATTTTTGAATTATTAAAGTGAATTATTAAAGTATGAATTATTAAAGTGAATTATTAAAGTATGAATTATTAAAGTATGAATTATTAAAGTATGAATTATTAAAGTGAATTATTAAAGTATGAATTATTAAAGTGAATTATTAAAGTATGAATTATTAAAGTTAAAGTAAAGTAAAGGTAAAGTTAAAGTATAGTAAAAGTATAAAAACTATGTATGTATAATACGTGTATAAATATATATAATATTAATTTAAATCGTTATATATATTTAATGAAATAAAATATAAATATCGTTATATTTATTATACTGGTTAAGTAATGAGTTGTCAAAAGTGATTCTAGATATTTATAAAAGTTATATACGTTTTAATAATAAAGTTCTTTTTAAACTAAAAACGTCTTTGTACGTTTGAAAATAGATTAATAGAATATTATGGAAACCAATTCTCTACTAACTTTTGTCTAACTTTCGTAAATGACACTTTTTGTATTTATTTATAAATAGCTTTACAAATTATTCTGAATATCATTAAGAGGAATAGATTTTCTCAAATCATAGTGGACCTCTCAACAGAGACTTGTAATCATAATTCAATGTTTCTGATAATTCAATCATTTAATATATTTTTTTTCGTCGAAAATCATATTGAAACAAATACGTTCGTGTAAAGTATTATACGTTTAATACTTTATTAATATTCTCAAGTTATTATATATATATACATATACATATCTATTTATATATAACGGTTCGTGAATCGTCGGAATTTGGTCGAGGTTATAATGAATGTATGAACACAGTTTAAAATTCTTGAGATTTAACTTAACAAACTTTGCTTATCGTGTCTGAATAATATAAAGATTAAAGTTTAAATTTGGTCAGAAATTTCCGGGTCGTCACAATATGATATGTCAAAACCTTGTATACGTGTCCCGATATTTAAAGTGCGAAAAATAAATAACAGAAATTGAATGACGATAAATAAAATTGCGAGAATTAAAATTGCGAAAATAAATTGCGATAACTAAATGTAATAAGTTAGCTAGGAACAGTTAGCTAGGAACAGTTAGCGTGGATACTTAATAAAATTTCTCATAGTTAATTTGTTTGTTTCTAACAAATTTTATTTTTGTCCAATATTTTCTTCATTATGCCATTTGTTGGATTCTGATAAGTCAAAATCCAAATATGAATTTGATTGAAAATGGTTATTCTGCGGTGAACGAATACGTATCTCTGTGGATGTAGGTAGGATAGTAAAGACCGTTGAATCAGATTCGAAGAATGTACAGTGTAACTTATTAATGTGAAATCTAAATATTCCTCGGGTATTACCTACCCGTTAAAATATTTTCACCATTAACAGTTTGTACGAAGAACTTTTAATTACAATCTTTATGAAAATATACTTACATATATATATTTTCTTCAGATGTAATATAGATTTAATGAGTTAATATGATATTAAACTCATTTGATTTTTTTTAAATCTCTAAGACTTTAGATATTACATAATCGCCATGAAGAACGAAGATAATTGATGTAGAACGATACGTAGAACGGTGATTATACTCGAGGTACAGAATGAAATGTTGAGGCATGGATTGCTGATGGTACTGGTGCTGTTATTGATGGTACTGTTGGTGCCGGTGATGTTTACGGAGCTTATGGTGATGGAAATGATGCTGGTGCTGGTGGTGTTGCTGTTGGTGTTGGTACTGCTTGTGGTACCTGTGTAGTAGATGCGAGCCTAGCTTCCAAATCGAACACCGTCACCTCCAAGGTTTCTACTTTACGCTTGAAATGTCCCGTTCTTATTGATTAAAAACGTTCCATATTAATTGATTTCGTTGCGAGGTTTTAACCTCTATATGAGACGTTTTTCAAAGACTGCATTCATTTTAAAACAAACCATAACCTTTATTTCATCAATAAAGGTTTAAAAAGCTTTACGTAGATTATCACATAATGATAATCTAAAATATTCTGTTTACACATGACTATTACATAATGGTTTACAATACAAATATGTTACAACGAAAGAAGTTTCTTGAATGCAGTTTTTACACAATATCATACAAGCATGGACTCCAAATCTTGTCCTTATTTAAGTATGCGACAGCGGAAGCTCTTAGTATTCACCTGAGAATAAACATGATTTAAACGTCAACAAAAATGTTGGTGAGTTATAGGTTTAACCTATATATATCAAATCGTAACAATAGACCACAAGATTTCATATTTCAATATACATCCCATACATAGAGATAAAAATCATTCATATGGTGAACACCTGGTAACCGACATTAACAAGATGCATATATAAGAATATCCCTATCATTCCGGGACACCCTTCGGATATGATATAAATTTCAAAGTACTAAAGCATCCGGTACTTTGGATGGGGTTTGTTAGGCCCAATAGATCTATCTTTAGGATTCGCGTCAATTAGGGTGTTTGTTCCCTAATTCTTAGATTACCAGACTTAATAAAAAGGGGCATATTCGATTTCGATAATTCAACCATAGAATGTAGTTTCACGTACTTGTGTCTATTTTGTAAATCATTTATAAAACCTGCATGTATTCTCATCCCAAAAATATTAGATTTTAAAAGTGGGACTATAACTCACTTTCACAGATTTTTACTTTGTCGGGAAGTAAGACTTGATCACTGGTTGATTCACGAACCTATAACAATATATACATATATATCAAAGTATGTTCAAAATATATTTACAATACTTTTAATATATTTTGATGTTTTAAGTTTATTAAGTCAGCTGTCCTCGTTAGTAACCTACAACTAGTTATCCACAGTTAGATGTACAGAAATAAATCGATAAATATTATCTTGAATCAATCCACGACCCAGTGTATACGTATCTCAGTATTGATCACAACTCAAACTATATATATTTTGGAATCAACCTCAACCCTGTATAGCTAACTCCAACATTCACATATAGAGTGTCTATGGTTGTTCCAAAATATATATAGATGTGTCGACATGATAGGTCGAAACATTGTATACGTGTCTATGGTATCTCAAGATTACATAATATACAATACAAGTTGATTAAGTTATGGTTGGAATAGATTTGTTACCAATTTTCACGTAGCTAAAATGAGAAAAATTATCCAATCTTGTTTTACCCATAACTTCTTCATTTTAAATCCGTTTTGAGTGAATCAAATTGTTATGGTTTCATATTGAACTCTATTTTATGAATCTAAACATAAAAATTATAGGTTTATAGTCGGAAAAATAAGTTACAAGTCGTTTTTGTAAAGGTAGTCATTTCAGTCGAAAGAACGACGTTTAGATGACTATTTTAGAAAACATACTTTCACTTTGAGTTTAACCATAATTTTTGGATATAGTTTCATGTTCATAATAAAAATTATTTTCCCAGAATAACAACTTTTAAATCAAAGTTTATCATAGTTTTTAATTAACTAACCCAAAACAGCCCGCGGTGTTACTACGACGGAGTAAATTCGATTTTACGGTGTTTTTTGTGTTTCCAGGTTTTAAATCATTAAGTTAGCATATCATATAGATATAGATCATGTGTTTAGTTGATTTTAAATGTCACATTTGAAGGATTAACTTTTATTTGCGAACAAGTTTAGAATTAACTAAACTATGTTCTAGTGATTACAAGTTTAAACCTTCGAATAAGATAGCTTTATATGTATGAATCGAATGATGTTATGAACATCATTACTACCTAAAGTTCCTTGGATAAACCTACTGGAAATGAGAAAAATAGATCTAGTTTCAAAGGATCCTTGGATGGCTTGAAAGTTCTTGAAGCAGAATCATGACACGAAAATAATTTCAAGTAAGATTTCCACTCGAAATAAGATTGTTATAGTTATATAAATTGAATTAAAGTTTGAATATGATTATTACCTTATATTAGAAATATAACCTACTGTAAGTAACAAAGGTTTCTTGATCTTGGATGATTACATGAAATGGATTTAGAAAACTTGGAAGTAAACTTGCAATCTTGGAAGTATTCTTGATTTTATGAAACTAGAACTTTTGGAATTTATGAAGAACACTTAGAACTTGAAGATAGATCTTGAGAGAGATCAATTAGATGAAGAAAATTGAAGAATGAAAGTGTTTGTAGGTGTTTTTGGTCGTTGGTGTATGGATTAGATATAAAGGATATGTAATTTTGTTTTCATGTAAATAAGTCATGAATGATTACTCATATTTTTGTAATTTTATGTGATATTTCATGCTAGTTGCCAAATGATGGTTCCCACATGTGTTAGGTGACTCACATGGGCTGCTAAGAGCTGATCATTGGAGTGTATATACCAATAGTACATACATCTAAAAGCTGTGTATTGTACGAGTACGAATACGGGTGCATACGAGTAGAATTGTTGATGAAACTGAACGAGGATGTAATTGTAAGCATTTTTGTTAAGTAGAAGTATTTTGATAAGTGTCTTGAAGTCTTTCAAAAGTGTATGAATACATATTAAAACACTACATGTATATACATTTTAACTGAGTCGTTAAGTCATCGTTAGTCGTTACATGTAAATGTTGTTTTGAAACCTTTAGGTTAACGATCTTGTTGAATGTTGTTAACCCATTATTTATTATAACAAATGAGATGTTAAATTGTTATATTATCATGATATTATGATATATAATATATCTTAGTATGATATATATACAGTTAAATGTCGTTACAACGATAATCGTTACATATATGTCTCGTTTCGAAATCATTAAGTTAGTAGTCTTATTTTTACATATGTATTTCATTGTTAATACACTTAATAATATATTTACTTATCATTTAACATAATTAACCAATTGTATCAATATCTTAATATGATTCATATGTACCTAGTAAGACGTTGTTATAACGATAATCGTTATATATATCGTTTTCGAGTTTCTTAAATTAATAGTCTCATTTTTATGTATATAACTCATTGTTAAAATACCTAATGAGATACATACTTATAATAAAATCATGTTAACTATATATATAACCATATATATGTCATCGTATAGTTTGTACAAGTTTTAACGTTCGTGAATCACCGGTCAACTTGGGTGGTCAATTGTCTATATGAAACCTATTTCAATTAATCAAGTCTTAACAAGTTTGATTGCTTAACATGTTGAAAACACTTAATCAAGTAAATAAGAATTTCATTTAATATATATATAAACATGGAAAAGTTCGGGTCACTACAGTACCTACCCGTTAAATAAATTTCGTCCCGAAATTTTAAGCAGTTGGAGGTGTTGACGTATCTTCTGGAAATAAATGCGGGTATTTCTTCTTCATCTGATCTTCTCGTACTAGGTGAACTCGGGTCCTCTACAAGCATTCCATCGAACCTTAACAATTGGTATCTTGTTTTGCTTAAGTCTTTTAACCTCACGATCCATTATTTCGACGGGTTCTTCGATGAATTGAAGTTTTTCGTTGATTTGGATTTCATCTAATGGAATAGTGAGATCTTCTTTAGCAAAATATTTCTTCAAATTCAAGATGTGGAAAGTGTTATGTACAGCCGCGAGTTGTTGAGGTAATTCAAGTTGGTAAGCTACTGGTCCGACACGATCAATAATCTTGAATGGTCCAATATACATTGGATTTAATTTCCCTCGTTTACCAAATCGAACAACGCCTTTCCAAGGTGCAACATTAAGCATGACCATCTCTCCAATTTCAAATTCTATATCTTTTCTTTTAATGTCAGCGTAGCTCTTTTGTCGACTTTGGGCGGTTTTCAACCGTTGTTGAATTTGGATGATCTTCTCGGTAGTTTCTTGTATTATCTCCGGACCCGTAATCTATCTATCCCCCACTTCACTCCAACAAATAGGAGACCTGCACTTTCTACTATAAAGTGCTTCAAACGGCGCCATCTCAATGCTTGAATGGTAGCTGTTGTTGTAGAAAAATTCTGCTAACGGTAGATGTCGATCCCAACTATTTCCAAAATCAATAACACATGCTCGTAGCATGTCTTCAAGCGTTTGTATCATCCTTTCACTCTGCCCATCAGTTTGTGGATGATAGGCAGTACTCATGTCTAGACGAGTTCCCAATGCTTGCTGTAATGTCTGCCAGAATCTTGAAATAAATCTGCCATCCCTATCAGAGATAATAGAGATTGGTATTCCATGTCTGGAGATGACTTCCTTCAAATACAGTCGTGCTAACTTCTCCATCTTGTCATCTTCTCTTATTGGTAGGAAGTGTGCTGACTTGGTGAGACGATCAACTATTACCCAAATAGTATCATAACCACTTGCAGTCCTTGGCAATTTAGTAATGAAATCTATGGTAATATTTTCCCATTTCCATTCCGGGATTTCAGGTTGTTGAAGTAGACCTGATGGTTTCTGATGCTCAGCTTTGACCTTAAAACACTTCAAACATTCTCCTACGTATTTAGCAACATCGGCTTTCATACCCGGCCACCAAAAATGTTTCTTGAGATCCTTGTACATCTTCCCCGTTCCAGGATGTATTGAGTATCTGGTTTTATGAGCTTCTCTAAGTACCATTTCTCTCATATCTCCAAATTTTGGTACCCAAATCCTTTCAGCCCGATACCGGGTTCCGTCTTCCTGAATATTAAGATGCTTCTCCGATCCTTTGGGTATTTCATCCTTTAAATTTCCCTCTTTTAAAACTCCTTGTTGCGCCTCCTTTATTTGAGTATTAAGGTTATTGCGAATCATTATATTCATAGATTTTACTCGAATGGGTTCTCTGTCCTTCCTGCTCAAGGCGTCGGCTACCACATTTGCCTTCCCCGGGTAGTAACGAATCTCAAAGTCGTAATCATTCAACAATTCAATCCACCTATGCTGCCTCATATTCAGTTGTTTCTGATTAAATATGTGCTGAAGACTTTTGTGGTCGGTATATATAATACTTTTGACCCCATATAAGTAGTGCCTCCAAGTCTTTAATGCAAAAACAACCGTGCCTAATTCCAAATCATGCGTCGTATAATTTTGTTCGTGAATCTTCAATTGTCTAGAAGCATAAGCAATCACCTTCATTCGTTGCATTAATACACAACCGAGACCTTGCTTTGATGCGTCACAATAAATCACAAAATTATCATTCCCTTCAGGCAATGTCAATATAGGTGCCGTAGTTAGCTTTTTCTTCAATAACTGAAACGCTTTCTCTTGTTCATCCTTCCATTCAAATTTCTTCCCTTTATGCGTTAATGCAGTTAAGGGTTTTGCTATTCTGGAAAAGTCTTGGATGAACCTTCTGTAGTAACCAGCTAGTCCTAAAAACTGGCGTATGTGTTTCGGAGTTTTCGGGGTTTCCCACTTTTCAACAGTTTCTATCTTTGCCAGATCCACCTTAATACCTTCTTTGTTAACTATGTGACCGAGGAATTGAACTTCTTCCAACCAAAATGCACACCTTGAAAACTTAGCGTACAGTTTTTCTTTCCTCAATACTTCTAGCACTTTTCTCAAATGTTCTTCGTGCTCTTGATCATTCTTTGAGTAAATAAGTATGTCATCGATGAAAACAATGACAAACTTGTCAAGATATGGCCCACACACTCGGTTCATAAGGTCCATGAACACAGCTGGTGCGTTAGTCAATCCAAACGGCATAACCATAAATTCGTAATGACCATAACGCGTCCTAAAAGCAGTTTTTGGAATATCATCCTCCTTTACTCGCATTTGATGATATCCAGAACGTAAGTCAATCTTTGAATAAACAGACGAGCCTTGTAGTTGATCAAATAAGTCGTCGATTCTCGGTAGTGGGTTGCGGTTCTTGATGGTAAGTTTGTTCAACTCTCGGTAGTCGATACACAACCTGAATGTACCATCTTTCTTCTTGACAAACAAAACAGGAGCTCCCCACGGTGATGTGCTTGGTCGAATGAAACCTCGCTCTAAAAGTTCTTGTAATTGGCTTTGCAGTTCTTTCATCTCGCTGGGTGCGAGTCTGTAAGGAGCACGAGCTATTGGTGCAGCTCCTGGTACAAGATCTATTTGAAATTCAACAGATCGATGTGGAGGTAGTCCCGGTAATTCTTTCGGAAATACATCGGGAAATTCTTTTGCGACGGGAACATCATTGATGCTCTTTTCTTCAGTTTGTAATTTCTCGACGTGTGCTAGAATAGCATAGCAACCTTTTCTTATTAGTTTTTGTGCCTTCAAATTACTAATAAGATGTAGCTTCATGTTGCCCTTTTCTCCGTACACCATTAAGGGTTTTTCTTTTTTCTCGTATAATGCGAATTGCATTTTTGTAACAAACGATCTCTGCTTTCACTTCTTTCAACCAGTCCATACCGATTATCACATCAAAACTCCCTAACTCTACTGGTATCAAGTCAATCTTAAATGTTTCGCTAACCAGTTTAATTTCTCGATTCCGACATATATTATCTGCTAAAATTAATTTACCATTTGCTAATTCGAGTAAAAATATACTATCCAACGGCGTCAATGGACAACTTAATTTAGCACAAAAATCTCTACTCATATAGCTTCTATCCGCACCCGAATCAAATAAAACGTAAGCAGATTTATTGTCAATAAGAAACGTACCCGTAACAAGCTCCGGGTCTTCCTGTGCCTCTGCCGCATTAATATTGAAAACTCTTCCGCGGCCTTGTCCATTCGTGTTCTCCTGGTTTGAGCAATTTCTAATAATGTGGACCGGTTTTCCATATTTATAACAAACTACATTGGCATAACTTGCTCCGACACTACTTGCTCCGCCATTACTCGTTCCGACACCATTTGTTCCTTTTGTTCTATTAACCCCTGGTCCGTAGACCTCACACTTCGCCGCACTATGACCATTTCTTTTACACTTGTTGCAAAATTTGGTGCAGAACCCCGAGTGATACTTTTCACACCTTTGGCATAGCTGCTTCTGATTGTTGTTGTTGTTGTTGTTGGGCCGTTTGTTGTAGTTGCGATTGATGTTGCGATTGTTGGGATAATTGTTGCGATTATTATTGTAATTGCTGTTGTTGTTGTATTGGTGATTCTTATCACCGTTTTCCTCCCACTTTCTTTTGACTTGCTTCACATTGGCCTCTTCAGCCGTCTGTTCTTTAATTCTTTCCTCAATCTGGTTCACTAGTTTGTGAGCCATTCTACATGCCTGTTGTATGGAGGCGGGCTCGTGTGAACTTATATCTTCTTGGATTCTTTCCGGTAATCCTTTCACAAACACGTCGATCTTCTCTTCCTCATCTTCGAACGCTCCCGGACATAATAGGCACAATTCTGTGAATCGTCTTTCATACGTGGTAATATCAAATCCTTGGGTTCGTAACCCTCTAAGTTCTGTCTTGAGCTTATTGACCTCGGTTATGAGACGGTACTTCTCGTTCATCAAGTGCTTGAATGCTGACCACGGTAGTGCGTACGCATCATCTTGTCCCACTTGCTCTAGATAGGTATTCCACCATGTTAACGCAGAACCTGTGAAGGTATGCGTAGCGTACTTCACTTTGTCCTCTTCAGTACACTTACTTATGGCAAACACCGATTCGACCTTCTCAGTCCACCGTTTCAATCCGATCGGTCCTTCGGTTCCATCAAATTCCAAAGGTTTGCTGGCAGTGAATTCTTTGTAGGTGCATCCTACACGATTTCCTGTACTGCTAGATCCAAGGTTATTGTTGGTATGTAGCGCAGCCTGTACTGCGGCTATGTTTGAAGCTAGAAAAGTACGGAATTCCTCTTCATTCATATTCACGGTGTGTCGAGTATTCGGTGCCATTTCCTTCAAAATAGTCAAATGGAACAAGTTAATCATACAGAATATTAAGAGTAGTTAATAGTATTTCGTAGCATAATATGAACTCATTTATAAAAGCTTTTTCCTTCATATTAGTGTTTTATAAGTTTAAATTCGGGTAGTACCTACCCGTTAAGTTCATACTTAGTAGCTAATATACAATTCAACTACTACAATTCTATATGAAAAACTGATTATAATAATATTTCGCGTTCAAACTTTTATACAATATTTTACAAACTTACAATACCGCTTATTTTTTACATAAAGCATGAAATATAGCACACAATAACTTTGATACAAGATAGTTGTGAAGATAATTCTAGCTAGTACACAAGTCGTTCAACAAAGGCAATAAAGACACGTAATTCATACGTCCAGAAACAAGTCATGCATTCTGGTTTTACTAGGAATACTTCCCATCCTTGGTCTTGTAGAACGTAACCGTTATGGCCGTTGATAAGACAGCGTGTTGTAACGTCGTCAAAGGGACGAGGGTTACGTAATGACCAACAGTCTCGTAATAACCTAAAAACCTCATTTCTTACCCCAATTACCGACTCCGTCACTTGTGGGAACGTTTTGTTTAATAGTTGTAGCCCAATGTTCTTTTTCTCACTTTGGTGAGAAGCGAACATTACTAACCCGTAAGCATAGCATGCTTCTTTATGTTGCATGTTAGCCGCTTTTTCTAAATCATGAAGTCCTATATTCAGATACATTGAGTCAAAATAATTTCTTAACCCGTTGCGTAAAATAGCATTTGGGTTCCCCGCAATATATGCGTCAAAGTAAACACATCGTAACTTATGGGTTTCCCAATGTGATATCCCCCATCTTTCAAATGAAAGTCTCTTATAAACCAAGACATTCTTGGAACGTTCTTCGAATGTCTTACAAACTGATTTCGCCGTAAATAGTTGTGCCGAAGAATTCTGACCGACTCTAGACAAGATTTCATCAATCATGTCTCCGGGTAGGTCTCTTAAAATATTGGGTTGTCTATCCATTTTGTGTTTTTATACTGTAAAATAGACAAGAGTTAGATTCATAAAAAAAAATACTTATTAATACAAGCAATTTTTACATATATCATAAAGCATAAGCACACTATATTACATATATTACACCACACGAATACAACTATCTTATTCAGACTCGCTCGTTTCTTCTTCTTCGGTTTTGGTTCGTTTTGCCAAGTTTCTAGGGATATATGATGTTCCCCTAATACGAGCTGTCGTTTTCCACAACGGTTTAGAAAAACCTGGTGGTTTAGAGGTTCCCGGGTTATTGTCACAACTTAAGAAATACGGGTGTTGATGATACATATAAAGTTCATCGGGTTTGGAATCAAATTTATCTATTTTTATGCCCTTTCCCTTATTGTTCTCTTTTGCCTTATTAAATTGTGTCGGGGTAATTTCTATAACATCATCGGAATCCTTGTCGGGATCCGATTCATCGGAGAATTGGTAATCCTCCCAATACTTTGCTTCCTTGGCGGAAACACCATTGACCATAATTAACTTTGGTCGGTTGGTTGAGGATTTTCTTCTACTTAACCGTTTTATTATTTCCCCCACTGGTTCTATTTCTTCTTCCGGTTCCGATTCTTTTTCCGGTTCCGATTCTTCTTCCGGTTCCGACTCTTCTTCCGGTTCTTCTTCGGGAACTTGTGAATCAGTCCACGAATCATTCCAATTTACATTTGACTCTTCATTATTATTAGGTGAGTCAATGGGACTTGTTCTAGAGGTAGACATCTATCACATAATATCAAACGCGTTAAGAGATTAATATATCACATAATATTCACATGTTAAAAATATATAGTTTCCAACAAAATTTGTTAAGCAATCATTTTTCAAGTAAATACGGTCGAAGTCCAGACTCACTAATGCATCCTAACAAACTCGATAAGACACACTAATGCAAAATTCTGGTTCTCTAAGACCAATGCTCGGATACCAACTGAAATGTCCCGTTCTTATTGATTAAAAACGTTCCATATTAATTGATTTCGTTGCGAGGTTTTGACCTCTATATGAGACGTTTTTTAAAGACTGCATTCATTTTAAAACAAACCATAACCTTTATTTCATCAATAAAGGTTTAAAAAGCTTTACGTAGATTATCACATAATGATAATCTAAAATATTCTGCTTACACACGACTATTACATAATGGTTTACAATACAAATATGTTACAACGAAAGAAGTTTCTTGAATGCAGTTTTTACATAATATCATACAAGCATGGACTCCAAATCTTGTCCTTATTTAAGTATGCGACAGCGGAAGCTCTTAGTATTCACCTGAGAATAAACATGCTTTAAACGTCAACAAAAATGTTGGTGAGTTATAGGTTTAACCTATATATATCAAATCGTAACAATAGACCACAAGATTTCATATTTCAATATACATCCCATACATAGAGATAAAAATCATTCATATGGTGAACACCTGGTAACCGACATTAACAAGATGCATATATAAGAATATCCCCATCATTCCGGGACACCCTTCGGATATGATATAAATTTCGAAGTACTAAAGCATCTGATACTTTGGATGGGGTTTGTTAGGCCCAATAGATCTATCTTTAGGATTCGCGTCAATTAGGGTGTCTGTTCCTTAATTCTTAGATTACCAGACTTAATAAAAAGGGGCATATTCCATTTCGATAATTCAACCATAGAATGTAGTTTCACGTACTTGTGTCTATTTTGTAAATCATTTATAAAACCTGCATGTATTCATATCCCAAAAATATTAGATTTTAAAAGTGGGACTATAACTCACTTTCACAGATTTTTACTTCGTCGGGAAGTAAGACTTGGCCACTGGTTGATTCATGAACCTATAACAATATATACATATATATCAAAGTATGTTCAAAATATATTTACAATACTTTTAATATATTTTGATGTTTTAAGTTTATTAAGTCAGCTGTCCTCGTTAGTAACCTACAACTAGTTGTCCACAGTTAGATGTACAGAAATAAATCGATAAATATTATCTTGAATCAATCCACGACCCAGTGTATACGTATCTCAGTATTGATCACAACTCAAACTATATATATTTTGGAATCAACCTCAACCCTGTATAGCTAACTCCAACATTCACATATAGAGTGTCTATGGTTGTTCCGAAATATATATAGATGTGTCGACATGATAGGTCGAAACATTGTATACGTATCTATAGTATCTCAAGATTACATAATATACAATACAAGTTGATTAAGTTATGGTTGGAATAGATTTATTACCAATTTTCACGTAGCTAAAATGAGAAAAATTATCCAATCTTGTTTTACCCATAACTTCTTCATTTTAAATCCGTTTTGAGTGAATCAAATTGCTATGGTTTCATATTGAACTCTATTTTATGAATCTAAACATAAAAATTATAGGTTTATAGTCGGAAAAATAAGTTACAAGTTGTTTTTGTAATGGTAGTCATTTCAGTCGAAAGAACGACGTCTAGATGACCATTTTAGAAAACATATACTTCCACTTTGAGTTTAACCATAATTTTTGGATATAGTTTCATGTTCATAATAAAAATCATTTTCCCAGAATAACAACTTTTAAATCAAAGTTTATCATAGTTTTTAATTAACTAACCCAAAACAGCTCGCGGTGTTACTACGACGGCGTAAATCCGATTTTACGGTATTTTTCGTGTTTCCAGGTTTTAAATCATTAAGTTAGCATATCATATAGATATAGAACATGTGTTTAGTTGATTTTAAAAGTCAAGTTAGAAGGATTAACTTTTATTTGCGAACAAGTTTAGAATTAACTAAACTATGTTCTAGTGATTACAAGTTTAAACCTTCGAATAAGATAGCTTTATATGTATGAATCGAATGATGTTATGAACATCATTACTACCTCAAGTTCCTTGGATAAACCTACTGGAAATGAGGAAAATAGATCTAGCTTCAAAGGATCCTTGGATGGCTTGAAAGTTCTTGAAGCAGAATCATGACACGAAAACAATTTCAAGTAAGATTTCCACTCGAAATAAGATTGTTATAGTTATAGAAATTGAATTAAAGTTTGAATATGATTATTACCTTGTATTATAAAGATAACCTACTATAAGTAACAAAGGTTTCTTGATCTTGGATGATTACATGGAATGGATTTAGAAAACTTGGAAGTAAACTTGCAATCTTGGAAGTATTCTTGATTTTATGAAACTAGAACTTTTGGAATTTATGAAGAACACTTAGAACTTGAAGATAGAACTTGAGAGAGATCAATTAGATGAAGAAAATTGAAGAATGAAAGTGTTTGTAGGTGTTTTTGGTCGTTGGTGTATGAATTAGATATAAAGGATATGTAATTTTGTTTTCATGTAAATAAGTCATGAATGATTACTCATATTTTTGTAATTTTATGAGATATTTCATGCTAGTTGCCAAATGATGGTTTCCACATGTGTTAGGTTACTCACATGGGCTGCTAAGAGTTGATCATTGGAGTGTATATACCAATAGTACATACATCTAAAAGCTGTGTATTGTACGAGTACGAATACGGGTGCATACGAGTAGAATTGTTGATGAAACTGAACGAGGATGTAATTGTAAGCATTTTTGTTAAGTAGAAGTATTTTGATAAGTGTCTTGAAGTCTTTCAAAAGTGTATGAATACATATTAAAACACTACATGTATATACATTTTAACTGAGTCGTTAAGTCTTCGTTAGTCGTTACATGTAAATGTTGTTTTGAAACCTTTAGGTTAACGATCTTGTTGAATGTTGTTAACCCATTGTTTATTATAACAAATGAAATGTTAAATTGTTATATTATCATGATATTATGATATATAATATATCTTAGTATGATATATATACAGTTAAATGTCGTTACAACGATAATCGTTACATATATGTCTTGTTTCGAAATCATTAAGTTAGTAGTCTTATTTTTACATATGTATTTCATTGTTAATACACTTAATAATATATTTACTTATCATTTAACATAATTAACCAAGTGTATCAATATCTTAATATGATTCATATGTACCTAGTAAGACGTTGTTATAACGATAATCGTTATATATATCGTTTTCGAGTTTCTTAAATTAATAGTCTCATTTTTATGTAATGAGATACATACTTATAATAAAATCATCTTAACTATATATATAACCATATATATGTCATCGTATAGTTTGTACAAGTTTTAACGTTCGTGAATCACCGGTCAACTTGGGTGGTCAATTGTCTATATGAAACCTATTTCAATTAATCAAGTCTTAACAAGTTTGATTGCTTAACATGTTGGAAACACTTAATCATGTAAATAACAATTTCATTTAATATATATATAAACATGGAAAAGTTCGGGTCACTACAACGCTCGAGTCTATGAATTGATTCTACCCATTCTTCCGTAAGATTTGTCAATTCTTGATATTTAGTTCGAAGTCTTCTAACTTCTTCTAATAATCCTATTTGATTAGAATTCGGGAGTAGGGGACGAATACTATCTTTAACAACATCGAGTCGACCTTCGAGGTGGAAAATCCGTGCGAAAAGTGTGAAAACAGTATTGTGAACAGGTTCGCCGGTAAGCGGATCGAGCACTCTGACGTTAGGTGGTAAGTTTGGCTCGTGATATGGAGTACCTTCTTCATTTCTCCATAAGGTAAGTATTTCGTGAACCCATCCCCACTTTCTAAAGAAATCACGGTAGTTGATCGGTTGGTGCGCTCCCGTTACGCTGTCTTCGGAGTCAGAGGAACTTGGTCGATTCGTAGAGGCCATCTTACGCGATCACAGAAAAGATTTTTTTTTTTTTTTATGAAAAGTTTAGTGACGGCAATTGATAGTTGGATGGTATTCTTAATGCATAATATGCATAGATATATATAGTACCAGGATCCCTTAAATTACGGAGAAATTTACGGGAGATATCAGGCAAAGTTTACCGTAATAGATACGCTAAAATATGAATTTTGTCTATACACTAATCATGCAATCAATGCAATAAGTTGTGTCTAGACAAAGAATGATTAGCAGGAAATTTCTGACAAAAATGATAAGCTAAACTTTTGACATGCAGACACGGTCGAAGTCCAGACTCACTAATGCATCCTAACGACTTATCAGTTAGACACACTAATGCAGACCTGGTTCGCTAAGACACCGCTCTAATACCAACTGAAGCGACCCTTCCTAATCCATAAGGACGAATACATTACATTTGGTTACATCGCGAGGTACTTGACCTCTAAATGATACAATTTTACAAACATTGCATTCGTTTTTTTAAAAGACAAACTTTCATCACATCAAAATTTGACGGCATACATATCATTTCATAATATATCCAGCTATAATTAACTTAATAATATTCTTGAGGAACTCAACGACTCGAATGCAACGTCTTTTGAAATATGCCATGAATGACTCCAAGTAATATCTCTAAATGAGCTAATACACAGCGGAAGATTTCTTTCAAACCTGAGAATAAACATGCTTTCAAGTGTCAACCAAAAGGTTGGTGAGTTCATTAGTTTATCGTAATCAATCATTTCCATAATTTTAATAGACCGCAAGGTTTCAATTTTTCCATATATATACATCTCATATCAGGCATTTCGCAAACTGCATAGAGATAAAAATCATTCATATGGTGAACACCTGATAACCGACCTTAACAAGATGCATATAGAATATCCCCATCATTCCGGGACTCCCTTCGGACATGATAAATTCGAAGTACTAAAGCATCTGGTACTTTGGATGGGGCTTGTTGGGCCCAATAGATCTATCTTTAGGATTCGCGTCAATTACGGTGCCTGTTCCATAATTCTTAGATTATCAGACTAAAAAGGGGCATATTCGGTTTAATAATTCAGCCATAGAATGTAGTTTTAAGTACTTGTGTCTATTTCGTCAAACATTTATAAAGCAGCGCATGTATTCTCAGTCTTAAAAATATATATTGCAAAAGCATTTAAAAGGGGAGCAAATGAAACTCACAATATTGTATTTTGTAGTAAAAAATACATATGACGACATTGAACAAGTGTAGGGTTGGCCTCGGATTCACGAACCTATATCATTTATGCATATGTTAACACATATAATGATAATCGAACAAGTTTATATATTATTAGTGATATACTTGTTATTTTAATAAATTATGTTTTTCACTAATAACTTAATTAAATGTATTTATTTTATATAGTATAAATAATTAAAATGTTAATATAGTTTAGTTAAGTATATTCCTATATTGACTAGTTTTTATTGTAGTAATGATAATAATATTAGTAATAATATTGATAATAATAATATGATTCTTATAAAGATAATAATGATACTAGAAATAAAAAAATGATAATAAAAATAATAATATTAATGTTAAAAATGATAATAATAATAATAATAATAATAATAATAATAATAATAATAATAATAATAATAATAATAATAATAATAATAATAATAATGCATAATAAGTAAACTATCTCAAGGAAGTAGTCCTAATAAAAACGCCCAAGTCCGGGTTTGAACCCGCGACGTTCCGCTAACCCGAAAACAATCCTAACCATTACGCCATTTGTGTTTTTTTCCTGAAATAATCACCATCTTAATTTCTTTTAACCTTTTTCTGTCAATTCTTATTGTTCCTAAAATTAACCGAATTCACCATAATCATAACATCAACATGATCATCCTATTATCATCATCTTTTTCATCCTTATGTTCATCATACTCACAATCCTAATAATCATCATCTTCTTTTAACTCCTTCGTCTACGACCTCGTTTATCATCTCATTCATAGTCATTACGATCATCATGTTATGGTCACATCATTAATATCATCGTAGCAATATCATTAACGTATCATCATTCTCAACCACCATTTATCATCACGGTACCAATATCATCATACTATCTACAATTGGATTTCGGCCCAAAATAAAATCTAATCACAAATGCCCAAGTATAAAATGGATCCTAACCTAATAGCCTTTAGTTCATGATGAATAAGAGATGTCCAATTAATAAAATACAGCCCAAGTATATCACGGTTCAAAATAGAAACGGCCCATAGCCACATTCGGTTGGACTTAGGTTTCTACAGCAAGAATAAAACGTCTCTATCTGTTTAACTTTTATTATCCCACGTGTTATAGCACTAACACAAGAAAGTTTAATTAATTATGGATCACTTTACTTGCAATTTAATTAACAAGTTGCCCAAGTGGTTTGTTTGTTAACACAGGAACATTAATCGCCTCTTCTTCTCCTATACAGCTCATCGCATCATCATTAAAACAGAAGAAGGAGTGTACAGCAACAATATTTAAATGGGGTTTTGGTCTGTTTGTATCGAGCCAGAAACATTAAGGAACAATGATACACGGTTTGGTTTGATGAGGTGTTCGGTTGAAATATAATTAACACCGAAAGTATATGTAGCTTAGTAGTAGTATTAACAAGGAGTAGTAAACAAATGGTGTTGGCGTGGTTCGATCGAGACAGGAAAGGAAATAAAAAAAAAAGATTGAAGAAGTAACCGTAACAGTAATTGTAGCCGGTGGTTTCGCTTGATCATGACTAAAAGCAGTAGTAATTAACAGTAACTATTAGCAGTGGCACTTGATGTTAGTTGCAAGCTGGTGGTGCAATTGGTTGAAGTGATGGGAGTGAGTTTCACGATATAGTAAAGCAAGAAGGAAGGTGGTGGGGTAGGGTGGTGTTCGAAGATGTTTGAGGCTGAGCAAAAACAGACAGAAACACGCAGTAGTAGCTGTAATTCGGTGGTTATATGTGGGTTGCAGTGGTGGTGTTCATAATAGCAAAAATATAGAATTTTGGTTGTGATTTTCGATTAAGAAGATGAGATAGAGAAGTGATATAGAGAGAAAGGAAAGAGGGTTAGAGAGAGGAGAAAGAGAGAAGTATTGAGATGATGGTTAGTGGTTCGATGGTGGTTCTCGTGTTTGGGTTAGTGACCGGTGGAGTTAGGGTGGTGAAGATGGTTGTTTTCAAGATGTTGATAGTAAACGAATTAAGGTGGTTGAAGATGGTTATTGTTTACATTGATGGATTGTAGAGAGAGAGAGAGAGATGAAGGTGTTCTTGGGTGGTGATCGGAATCGAGCAACACGTGGGTTTCGATTTAGCGAGTGTGATGATTGATTATCATGAAGGTGGTTGTTCATAGAACACGAACGAGTATTTAACAGGAAATGAGAATGGTTTGGTGATTCTATGCCTATAATTATGTATGTATATATAACTATATATAATAACTTAATAATAATATAAAGGTAAAATATCACCAATCATGTTGAGAAAAGCCAAAAGTAATTCCAATTTAAATATTAAGCAGCCAGAGATTTGGAATACTCTACCGACACCAAATCACGGACTGGGTTTCGTGATCCGTTGTTAATCATTGGCGGATAAAAGTGTTCAGAAAAATCTCATATTTTTAAATTAACTATATTTATTTATTTTGGTTATTATGGTATAAAATTCAATCATTAAATAAAAATTACATCAACTGTCCCTCTCATTTATGGGTAAAATATAAAAAGTGATAAAACTTATCAAATAGTTTCTAAATACATTTTTAATAAGCCTAAAGTTTATAGAACTCATTTTCGTATCACCGTTTATTTTAAAATTACATAAGTTTGAATTTAACTTGCTTAATATCAATCGAAACATCAAATGAGTATTACATTCATTTAATATTTATTTTTAATATAACTTATTTATATATAGAGATATATTTTAAATAATAATAATTATTATTATAATATTCCATTTTTATTTTATTAATTTTTAATAACAACAACATATAATACTTCAAATTATATTTCGAATTATTATTTATATATACATACACACATATCTAATTACAATTAATTGTTCGTGAATCGTCGAGAGCAGTCGAATGTCAATTGAATATATGAACATCGTTTCAAAATTTTCTAGATTCAACATTACATACTTTGCTTATTGTATCGAAATCATATAAAGATTAAGTTTAAATTTAGTCGCAAATTCCCGGGTCGTCACATAAAACCAACAAAATTTGATTCTATCATTTTAATGACGTCTTACACTTTTTTTAACCTATTTACTGGTCGGAGGTTCATTCAGAAATAATCCCTCTATCCATAGAACATTGAGAGGGAGAACTTTTTTTTACTCTTGGAGTGTTTCACTCTAGTTGGAGAAATGACTTCTCTTTATTTTAAAACAGGAGAAAGATTGTGTACATCTTATTTTCGCTTAATCCACTTTTGTAAGATTGAATTTTGTTGCTGTTGTAAGATGGAATTGACTCTACACGTTTTATGCAAATGTGTAACTTGTAACATGTATGGTTTACATATCGCTCATGACGTATCCTTTTATTTCAAATAGTTGAACTACAATTAAAACAATCAGATGGAGGAGCATTATTTTTTTTTTAAATAACGATAACTTTCTATTCAACAAAAAGAACGTACAAGACAAGCCATGAGCCAAAGCAACAACTTGATACAACCAAACCAACCTATCTAACTAACCACGCCCAAACAAAAAACTCGCTAAAACTAAACAAAAGATTGTGAGAAATCAAGACCACAAGGACCGATTCCAAACATCTAAAATGCAATCGGTTATTGACAACTAAAAAACGACTAACAACAAATTCGGACACCAACACAACAAACTGACCACTCTACTACCACCAAGCAGCTCAAATACCATCAACAATAAAGTTTGCTAAAATTGCAGCGTGTACCTTTTTACCTTTAGCTCTAACTTTTCTCGGTTTTGGATTGGGTTCGGGCCAAAGAAGTTTACCTTCCACCCGCAAATGCTCGGAACATTTCATACCCTCTTCAAAGAAACTGGTACTCTTGCTCGAAGAAGTACTGCATCCGTCAAAACCAAGCGTTTGCAATGAACACTCATCATCATCGCTAATGGAGTGATTATGTTGAAAAAAACTTTGAGTCGCCTCACCAAAAGCAACATCATCTTCGTTATCTAGCAACTTAAACGTCACCCTTTTTTGAATCTTTTTAGGTGACAAAACTATTCCCGCCTTGTCCATTTAAATGCACTAAAAATTACGGAGTAACATCTTGTGTGGTTGACCTCATCATATCTAGTCTTGGTATACTAAACTTTAACCGAGTAGGTATCCCCCACTGAAATTTATCATATACAATTGAAAACGTAAAATTTGTACCATCTTAAAATATTATATTATACTTATCTTATGATAAAGAGATGGAAAATCTAATAATTAAATACGAAACTTTATAAAAAGATCTCATGGAGTGTATTGGAAGATACAATTTGGGGGGAAATGATAAGTGACAAAAACGTTGTGGGACAAGGATGTTGACAAATTGTGTATATGATCTTTGAAACTCAAAAACATCAATCAAGACTATCAAAATTCAAGGTATAGACGCGGTTCATGGCTAAGATTAAAAACGCGATTTATTGAAGTCTACGTTGATTTGAGAAATCTTTCTTTTTTAACAATATTCGGAATTTGGTAAAGTGATCTACAAGTAAGAACAAAGTGTCATTTAACGAGGGCTAGACAAAAGTTAGTGGAGATTCCTGCTTAATTTTCAATGCAAGCTTTACAATAATTTCCACATGTCTTTTGATGTGTTAATTATTTAGCTTTCATAAATATTTAATACTTAGAACCTGGAAGGTAAATAATTGAGATAATGGTTGTCGACAAGATAAACCCGTTTGACATGTTACATTAAGATGATTTCATACGTTTAATTATTCGTTGGACTTAACCCTACGAATCACGAATAAACTGTAAGCTAAAAACTGGAAACCGTGATGACTTACATATTATGTGATTTTACTTTATTAAATGAAAACGTTTTATGATATAACAATTTCTATTAAAACCTTTTAATAAAATGATTTTAAATATAAGTGATTTTGGAAAATTTAACTTTATAATATTATTTAATTTAGTCTCAAACGTACGAAAACGTTTTTCGATATAATAGAATTTGATTATATTTATTTTTCTTGTATATTAAAGATTTTAAATAATACTATTTAAATATATTATAATAAAATATATTGATAGAAAACAATAACTTAAATATAAAACGTTTTGATTTATTGTAATATATAAATTTATAAGATTTCGAATTTATTTAGTAAACGACAGTAACACTCGCAATTGCAATTAAACAAATTTAAATACGAAGACGGAAGACATAGACGACGATTTAAAAACGTAAATAACCAAAACACACAAACGTACAGGTTACACTTCGAGGAATATAGTTTATCGAAGAATTAAGTTTAGATATTGACAAAAGTACCAGCCGCGAAACGAAAAAGTACAAGATTTCTAAGCATACGAAAGACGTTCGAAAAATCGAAACCGAGACATAAACCAAGCAGCAACGTACAAGACAACGGAGCTAAATTTACAAATTAACTAGGCACAAGAATATAATATAATATATAAAAAATTATATAAATTGAATATATTATATAATAATATGTCGACATGCATGAGGCCAAATTGTGCATGAGCTGGAAAAGAGTGCTCCGCGATCGTGGGCTCCTTACATACAACACCTCCGCGATCGCGTATAAACTAAATGATATGATATTATGAGCCATGCGATCGCATGGAAATTAGGCACAAAACCCATGCGATCGCATGAGTGTCGGTTCCAGCAAAACTCAATAAATTGAATTCGTTTGCTACTCAATTACACACACCTCAATCTATATCTCTCGCTCTCTGTAACATATATATATATATATATATATATATATATATATATATATATATATATATATATATATATATATATATATATATATATATATATATATATATATAAATTATTATTATTATTATTATTAAGATTAATAATAATAATAATAATAATAATAATAATAATAATAATAATAATATTATTATTATTATTATTATTATTATTATTATTATTATTATTATTATTATTATTATTATTATTATTATTATTATTATTATTATTATTATTATTATTATTATTATTAGTAGTAGTAGTAGTAGTAGTAGTATTAGTATTAGTATTATGATTAATATTACATAAAATATTACGACGGGGTTATGAGCGGGTAAATTCAAACGAGTTTTCGAGCGGGATAGAGCTAAGGAAATTATGGGTTATAGCTATGGAGGTTATGGGTATTGTTCGTGAATCAAAGGCCAACCTTGCATTTATCATTTCCGTTGCACCTGCATACTTTTCCTACAATATTGAACCACAATATTGATACGTGAGTTTCATTTGCTCCCTTTTTAAATGCTTTTGCAATATATATTTTTGGGCTGAGAATTCATGCACTTTATTTTAAACGCAATGGACACAAGTACATACTTAATTCTACACTGAGTTTCAACCGAAATCCCTTAGCTTTGGTAACTAGTATGAAATGCCCCGTTCATATTAGTTATAAACGTTTCATATTAATTGGTTTCTTTGCGAGGTTTTGACCTCTATATGAGACGTTTTTCAAATCTTGCATTCGTTTTTAAAAAAAAGCCATAACCTTTATTATTGAATAAAAGTCTTAATGACATAATTTAGATTGTCTATCAAAGACAATCTCCTCAAATAAATAAGTTTTTACACAACCCATTACAATATGATCAAATATATTACAAAAAATACTCCGAATGCAAGTTTAAACAATATAAACAATTATGCCGACTCCAAATCTTGATCTTGGGTTGGCATACGACAGCGGAAGCGTTTTTAATATTCACCTGAGAATAAACATGCTTAAAACGTCAACAAAAATGTTGGTGATTCAGAGGTTTAATTTCTATATAATAATCATAACATTTAATAAGTCACAAGATTTCATTTAATTAAATGCGCAGGATCATTACAACTTTAAAAATCATTCATACGATGAATCGCCTGGTAACCGACCTTAACATAGAGCGCTTAAGATATCTGGCATCATACATTCCACTATTCAAATGTATGACAAGAACCCTTCGAAGTACTAAAGCATTTCCACTATTCGAAAATGGGGGTGGTTGGTGCCCGTAGATCTACCTTTAGGATTCGCGTCAATTAGTGTTTTTCACTAATTCTTAGGTTACCAAGCATAATAATAATAAGTACAGATATCCGGTATAACAAAACAATCGTAGAATGTAGTTCCATGAACTTGTACTTATTTTGTAAAACATTTATAAATTTTGCATGTATTCTCATCCCAAAATAATTTAGATAGTAAAAATGGGACTATAACTCACTTGTGATGATTTCCGAATAGATGGTGGTAAGACTTGGCCTTTGACAAATTCACGAACCTAATAATAATATTCTTATGTCAAGATATATATAGAATTAATATTCCATACTTATGATACTTGTGATAATTTTAATTGTCCATTGTTAGTAGTCCAACGTTCGTAGTCCAATAGTCCGATAGTCCAACAGTATAAATATATATATAAATATAAATGCGTATATTGTGTTAGAATTCACTAACACTATAATATATTGTCTTAATATAATAAGACACATAATATGTATATTGTCTGAAGCAATCCGCGACCCATTGTATACATGTCTCAGGCTCGATCACAACTCAAAGTATATAATATTTTGGAATCCACTTCGACCCACAGCTAACTCGAAATTACTGCCAATGGTGTCTTATAGTTCGTTCCAATAATATATATAGAAGAAATTAAAATGATATGTCAAAACACTGTATACGGATCCACGGTGATCAAGTCATATATATATATGGTGCCTTACGATCTTTATTAAGACTATAATATATTTTCGTAGAACTTAATCACGACTATTATAAATTTTATTTCCATAAGTTCGGGAACAAGACATGTATAAATACATGTAGGATACAAGGTAAGTTAGCTAGGATAAGGTTAGCATCCATTTTTATGAATCATGTCCGTAGCTAAAAATTAAGAAAAATATCCAATTTTGTTTTACTCATAATTTCTTCGTTACAAATCCGTTTTGAGTGATTCGAGTTGCCATGGTTTTGTATCGAACTCAACATTATTAATCTTAACAGAAAAAGTATAGGTTTATAGTCGAAAATACAGCTTAGGTGTTAAATAAGAGAAGATAGTCATATCCGTCGTAAGAACGACATCTTGATGACCCTTTTGAAAATCATACTTCCACTTAGAGTTTAACCATGGATTTTGGATATATTTCATATCCATATAAAATAAGATTTTTCACCAAAGGAAATCTTTTAATTCAAAGTTTAAGATAGGTTTTTAAAATTAAACCCAAAACAGCCCCAGTTCGACTAAAACGGCGTATATTCGATTTTAAGGTGTTCTTCGTGTTTACAAGTTTTATATCCTAATATTAGCTTGACATATAGTCATAATACATGTATTGAAGTATTTTAAAAGTCAAGTTAGAAGGATTAAGTTTATTTGCAAACAAGTTTAGAAATAATCTAAACTATGTTCTTGTTGTTATTAGTTATAACTCAAAATAAGATAGCTATATGAATATGAATCGAACGAGATTTTGAACAAAGCTATTACCTCAACTTACTAGGGTAATGCTACTGGAAAAGATAGTAAATAATCTTTAGCTCAAAGGTAGCTTTGGTGGCTTGAAATTCTTGAAGTAGAATCATGGAATCAACAAAAGTGTCAAGTAAGAAATCTATCTTGATTTAAGATAGTTATGATTATATGAATTGAACTAAAGCTTGAATATGTTTATTACCTTGATTATAAGATGGAAAGCTACTGATATGAAAGTAGGATTATGGATTCTAAAGAGTTGTGGAGTTGGATTGAAAGATTGGAAGCAAACTTCTTGGAGTTTGAAGATTATCTTGATATGTTCTTGATCAAGCTTTCTTATGATGATTCTAACCTAGCTTTTGATTCTAAAACTTGCTGAATTGTGTTGTGTTCTTGAGATAGTGTTTGAGTATGTGTGTTTTTAGTTAGAAAAATATGAAGTAGAAATGAAAATGGAATGGATGTATAAGTAGTAAAGATGGCATGAGGTTAAGGTAAGTGTATTGGATCCTTATGTTGAATTTTAGCTAAATGGTTAATACTAGTTGTCAATTCATGGCTCCCACATATTTCTTGCTGTCCTAGGGTTGGTAAGATTCAGATTTTTATGTGTATATACCAATAGTATATACGTATAGAAACTGGTTACAATACAAGTATAAATACTGTATGAATACGAGTAGAATTCTTGATAGAATTGAATGGGAATATGAATATAGCTATCTTTGTTGAGTATAAGTATATTGATATATGTATTTAAGTCTTTCAAAAGTGTATTAATACATCTTAATACAATACATATATATTGATTTTAACTTAAGAGTTAATACGTCGATAATCGATACATATATGTATATTGTTTCAAAGTCTTTAAGTTAGTAGTCTCATCTTATATATATAACTCATTGTTATTATACTTAATGAGATACTTAAATATTATTTAATCAAATCATAATATATATATATATCCAAATATATATTCCTTTAATTAATTATTACGATATATGACGTTTGTGAATCGTCAGACAGACTGGGTGGCCGAAACGTTTGTATAAAATTCATTCCAAATAACCAAGTCTTAATAAATTTGATTTCCTAACATGTTGGAAACCTTAATTATGTAAATATTAATCTTCTATATATTAGCAGAAAAATCCGGGTCGTTACATTACACACCCGTTAAATTAAATTTCGTCCCGAAATTTAGAATAGTACCTAGTTAACGTGCGAAATCGGGAAATAAATGTGGGTACTTCAGCTTCATTTGGTCTTTTCGTTCCCAAGTAAATTCAGGTCCTCTACGAGCATTCCATCGAACCTTAACGATTGGTATCTTACTTTGTTTGAGTCGTTTGACCTCACGATCCATAATTTTGACGGTTTCTTCGACGAAATTTAGTTTCTCGTCAATTTTAATCTAGTCTAAAGGAATAATTAGATCTTCGGTAGCTAGGCATTTCTTCAGGTTTGAAACATGGAAGGTGTTGTGAATCTTTTCTAATTGTGGAGGTAGCTCAAGTCGATAGGCCACCGGCCCAATGATTTTTTCAATCTTGAATGGCCCAATGTATCTTGGGCTCAATTTCCCCCGCTTTCCAAAATGAATAACACCTTTCCAAGGTGATACCTTAAGCATAACCATATCACCTTCCTCAAACTCTAAAGGTTTTCTTCTAACATCCGCATAGCTCTTTTGTCGACTCCGGGCTATTTTCAATTGTTGCTGAATCTGAATGATTTTATCGGTGGTTTCTTGGATAATTTTTGGACCTGTAATCTGTTTATCCCCCACATCACTCCAACAAATCAGAGACCTGCACTTCCTCCCATAAAGTGCCTCGAATGGTGCCGCCTCAATACTAGAATGATAGTTGTTGTTGTAGGAAAACTCAGCTAATGGTAGATGTCGATCCCAACTGCTTCCAAAATCAATAACACATGCTCGTAGCATGTCTTCGAGTGTCTGAATCGTCCTTTCACTCTGCCCATCAGTTTGTGGGTGATAGGCAGTACTTAAATCTAGACGAGTTCCCAACGCTTCGTGTAATGCCTGCCAGAATATGGAAGTAAATTTGCTATCACGATCAGAGATAATAGAGATTGGTATACCATGTCTAGAAACAACTTCTTTCAGGTATAATCGTGCTAATTCCTCTATACCATCCTCTTCTTTTATTGGCAGAAAGTGTGCTGACTTAGTAAGATGATCAACTATTACCCAAATCATATCATAACCACCTGCAGTTCTCGGTAACTTAGCAATGAAATCCATGGTAATGTTTTCCCATTTCCATTCTGGGATTTCAGGTTGTTGGAGTAGACTCGATGGTTTCTGATGTTCAGCTTTGACTTTAGAACAAGTCAAACATGCTCCTACATATGTGGCTATATCGGCCTTCATTCCTGGCCATAAAAAGTTTCTCTTGAGGTCTTGGTACATTTTCCCCGCTCCGGGATGTATTGAATATCTGGTTTTATGTGCTTCATCTAGTACCACTTTCCTCAAATCCCCATTCTTTGGTATCCAAATTCTTTCAGCTAAATACCTGGTTTCGTCTTCCCGAATATTAAGCTGTTTTTCTAATCCTTTGGGTATTTCCTTTCCAAAAATTCCTTCCTTCAAAACCTCCTGTTGTGCCTCTTTTATTCGAGTAGTAAGATTAGTATGAATAATCATGTTCATAGCTTTTACTTGAATAGGTTCTCTTTCCTTTCGAATCAAGGCATCGGCTACCACATTCGCTTTCTCCGGGTGGTAACGGATTTCACAATCATAATCATTTAGCAGCTCAACCCATCTACGCTGCCTTATGTTTAGTTGCTTTTGATTTAAAATATGTTGGAGACTTTTGTGGTCGGTGTATACGATAAACTTGACCCCATACAGATAATGTCTCCACATCTTTAATGCAAAAACAACGTCGCCCAATTCCAGATCATGTGTGGTGTAGTTTTGTTCATGAATTTTGAGTTGTCGAGAAGCATATGCAATCATCTTCTTCCGTTGCATAAGAACACACCCAAAACCCATTCTTGATGCGTCGCAGTAAATAACAAAATCTTCCATTCCATCAGGTAACGATAAAATAGGTGTCGTAGTCAACTTCTTTTTCAACAATTGGAAGGCACCCTCTTGTTCGGAAGTCCATTCATACTTCTTCCCCTTATGTGTCAAGGCAGTTAAAGGTTTGGCTACTCGGGAGAAATTTTGAATAAATCTCCTATAATAACCGGCTAGACCCAAAAATTGACGTATTTGCGTTGGAGTTTTCGGGGTCTCCCAATTTTTTATGGCTTCAATCTTGGCGGGATCAACTTTGATTCCATTACTACTGACTACGTGGCCAAGAAATTATACTTCATTTAACCAAAAAGTGCACTTAGAGAATTTTGCATAAAGTTGTTCTTTTCTTAACAACTCTAACACAAGTCTCAAGTGGTGTTCGTGTTCTTGGTTATTCTTCGAATAGATAAGAATGTCATCAATAAAGACAATAACAAACTTATCTAAATATGGACTACATACTCGGTGCATGAGATCCATGAAAACTGAGGGTGCATTGGTTAGACCGAATGGCATAACCATGAATTCGTAATGGCCATAACGAATTCTGAAGGCTGTTTTTGGTATATCAGCTTCTTTAACCCTCAGTTGATGATAACCCGACCTTAAGTCAATTTTGAAGTATACGCTCAAACCTTGGAGTTGATCAAATAGGTCGGCGTTTCGAGGTAAAGGGTATCGGTTTTTGATGGTTACTTTGTTCAGCTCACGGTAATCGATACACATGAGAAAAGACCCATCTTTCTTTTTAACGAACAAAATTGGAGCTCCCCATGGTGACGTACTCGGTCGGATAAAACCACGTTCTAATAATTGTTGTAGCTGACTTTGTAATTCTTTCATTTCGGTGGGTGCAAGTCTATATGGAGCACGAGCTACTGGTGCGGCTCCTGGTACAAGATCTATTTGGAATTCAACGGATCGGTGTGGAGGTAGTCCCTGTAATTCGTCCGGAAACACCTCAGGAAATTCTCTTGCAACGGGAACGTCATCGATTTTCTTTTATTCTTTTTCAACCTTCTCGACATGTGCTAGTACGGCATATCAACCTTTTCTTATTAGTTTGCGCGCCTTCAAACTACTAATAAGATTTAATTTGGCATTACCCCTTTCTCCGTACACCATTAAGGGTAATCCGTCTTCTCTCGGAATGCGAATCGCCTTCTCATGACAAACAACTTCAGCTTTCGCCTTGGACATCCAGTCCATTCCAATAATTACGTCGAAGCTTCCCAATTCCACCGGTATTAAATCAATTGCAAACGTTTCGCTAACTAAACAAATTTTTCAATTTCGGCAAATTTTATCAACCTTAATTAGTTTACCATTTGCTACTTCAACTATACACTTTTTATCCAAAGTCGCTAACGGGCAATTTAATTTGGCACAAAATTCTCTACTCATATAACTTCTATCGGCACCCGAATCAAATAAAACATAAGCAGGTGTATTGTTGATAAGAAACGTACCTGTAACAAGTTCCGGGTCTTCCTGTGCTTTCTCCCCATTAATGTTGAAAGCTCTCCCACGGCCTTGCCTATTTTCATTCCGGCACTGGTTTATGGTATGGCCCGGTTTTCCACATCCATAGCAAACAACGCCGTTATTATTTGTTCCGGCATTATTTACTCCTTTGTTTCTATTTGGTCCGTAGACTTCACACTTTGCCGCAATATGGCCATTCCTATTGCACTTGGTACATAATTCTCTACAAAACCATTCCGGATGAAACGTATCACACCTTGGGCATATAGTCCTTTGATTTTTGTTGTCGTTGTTGTTGTTGTTGTTGTTGTTGTTGTTAGGGTTATTGTTGTTGAGACGTTTGTTGTTGTTATTGTTATTATTGTGATTGAGATTATTATTGGGATAGTTGTTGCGGTTATTGTTGCGGTTGTTGTTGCGATTATTGTTGTTGTTGGGGTGGTTGCGATTGTTGTTGTAATTGTTGTTTTGATTGTTGTTGTTGTTGTACTGGTGACCCTGATCACCACTTTCCTCCCACTTTCTTTTCCCCTGTTTCATTATGGCCTCCTCGGCCGCTTCTTTCTTTATCCTTCCTATAATTTGGCCTATCAATTTGTGGGCTATACGGCTCGCTTTCTGCATTGTTGCAGGGTCGTTAGCACCTACATGCTCTTGGATTCGTTCCGGCAACCCTTTTATGAATGCTTCAATTTTTGCTTCTTCGTCCTCAAATGCTCCAGGACACATTAAAGCCAGTTCATTGAAACGTCGCTCGTAGGTAATGACATCTAACCCTTGGGTTGTCAGTACTTTAAGCTCTGCCTTGAGCTTGTTGATTTCGGTTCTGGGACGGTACTCTTCCGTCATCATGTGCTAGAAAGCGGACCATGGAAGTGCGTAGGCGGTATTCTGTCCTACGTAATCCATGTAGGTATTCCACCATGTCAAAGCAGTACCCCTGAAAGTATGTGTGGCATACTTAACTTTATCCTCTTCTGCGCAGTTGCTAATTGCGAACATAGCTTCAACCTTCTCTGTCCACCGCTTTAGTCCAACGGGTCCTTCGGTTCCTTCAAACTCATTGGGTTTGGAGGCCATAAAAGCTTTGTAGGAACATCCTATCCGGTTGCCATTGTTTCCTCCACTGCTGGAACCCGATTGGTTATTGTTGTTCATTGCATTCACCACTGCAGCCACATTTGTAGCGAAAGCTTGAAGTTCTTCTGTGTTCAATTGTTGTTGTCTAGTAGCTGGAGGAGCCATTTCATTCAAAAATTGCCGAATGAGTTAATCATATAGAATTTTTAGAAGTAGCCAAAAAGTATTTTGTAGCTTAATATGAACTTATTATTATAAAAGCCTTTTCTTCATATTAGCGTTTTATAACTATAATAATGTTCATACTTAGCAGCTAACACACAAATTAACTACTAAAATTCTAATATGAAAAACTATGGTAAGTTATTACGTTACTACGTAATAATAAGTTGTAATAATAATAATAAACCTTCCATGCTTATTCTTATTATTATACAATCATAAGGAAAATTACATTGCGGATTTTCTTACAAACTTAAACACACAATATAATACATATTATACAATGCATGGAATACAGGATAGCTGCCAATGGTTCAAGAACGGTAAACATGTTGACGTTGTTTCTTTCTCGGCCAAACGTTTGGATTTTCATTTGGATAGTTCTTTTTCCAATTCCTCCCAATTGGTTCTTTCGGCTAATTGTTTCGGAGCAAAACCAACAGTCGTTATACGAGCGGTCATTTTATAAACTGGTCTCTTAGGTGGTTCAGGTGGATGATCACAAACATTTTGGGTCATAATAGGTTCATCGGGTTTGAGATCGGGTATAACAGCCAAAGATTTTCCCAAATCACGTTGAGGTTCGGTAATTTCCACAACTTCTTCAGGATCCTCTTCTTCGGGTTCCTCCTCTGGATCTTCTTCCGGATCCTCTTTCGGAACCTCTTCTAGCAATTGTGAATCTTCCCAATTTTCCCAACAATTTTCCACTTTAATGGTAGCACCAAAAGTTAACTTTTCCGTTGGTTCATAAGTCGTAGCTCCTTACATACAACACCTCCGCGATTGAGTAGAAACTAAATGAGATGATATTATGAGCCATGCGATCGCATGGAAATTAGGCACAAAACCCATGCGATCACATGAGTGTCGGTTCCAGCAAAACTCTATAAATTGAATTCGTTTGCTACTCGATTACACACACCTCAATCTATATCTCTCGCTCTCTGTAACATATATAAATATATATAATATATATATATATATATATATATATATATATATATATATATATATAAATTATTATTATTATTATTATTATTATTATTATTATTATTATTATTATTATTATTATTATTATTATTATTATTATTATTATTATTATTATTATTATTATTATTTTTATTATTATTAAGATTAATAATAATAATATTATTATTATTATTATTATTAATCTTATTATTATTAGTAGTATTAGTATTAGTATTATGATTAATATTACATAAAATATTACGACGGGGTTATGAGCGGGTAATTTCAAACGAGTTTTCGAGCTGGATAGAGCTAAGGAAATTATGAGTTATAGCTATGGAGGTTATGGGTATTGTTCGTGAATCAAAGGCCAACCTTGCATTTATCATTTCCATTGCACCTGCATACTTTTCCTACAATATTGAACCACAATATTGATACGTGAGTTTCATTTGCTCCCTTTTTAAATGCTTTTGCAATATATATTTTTGGGCTGAGAATTCATGCACTTTATTTTAAACGCAATGGACACAAGTACATACTTAATTCTACACTGAGTTTCAACCGAAATCCCTTAGCTTTGGTAACTAGTATGAAATGCCCCGTTCATATTAATTATAAAAGTTTCATATTAATTGGTTTCTTTGCGAGGTTTTGACCTCTATATGAGACGTTTTTCAAATCTTGCATTCGTTTTTAAAAACAACCGTAACCTTTATTATTGAATAAAGGTCTTAATGACATAATTTAGATTGTCTATCAAAGACAATCTCCTCAAATAAATAAGTTTTTACACAACCCATTACAATATGATCAAATATATTACAACAAATACTCCGAATGCAAGTTTAAACAATATAAACAATTATGCCGACTCCAAATCTTGACCTTGGGTTGGCATACGACAGCGGAAGCGTTTTTAATATTCACCTGAGAATAAACATGCTTAAAACGTCAACAAAAATATTGGTGAGTCACAGGTTTAATTTCTATATAATAATCATAACATTTAATAAGCCACAAGATTTCATTTAATTAAATGCGCAGGATCATTACAACTGCAAAAATCATTCATACGATGAATCGCTTGGTAACCGACCTTAACATAGAGCGCTTAAGATATCTGACATCATACATTCCACTATTCAAATGTATGACAAGAACCCTTCGAAGTACTAAAGCATTTCCACTATTCGAAAATGGGGGGTGGTTGGTGCCCATAGATCTACCTTTAGGATTCGCGTCAATTAGTGTTTTTCACTAATTCTTAGGTTACCAAGCATAATAATAATAAGTACAGATATCTGGTATAACGAAACAATTGTAGAATGTAGTTCCATGAACTTGTGCTTATTTTGTAAAACATTTATAAATTTTGCATGTATTCTCATCCCAAAATAATTTAGATAGTAAAAATGGGACTATAACTCACTTGTGATGATTTCCGAATAGATGGTGGTAAGACTTGGCCTTTGAAAAATTCACGAACCTAATAATAATATTCTTGTGTCAAGATATATATAGAATTAATATTCCATACTTATGATACTTGTGATAATTTTAATTGTCCATTGTTAGTAGTCCAACGTTCGTAGTCCAATAGTCCGATAGTCCAACAATATAAATATATATATAAATATAAATGCGTATATTGTGTTAGAATTCACTAACACTATAATATATTGTCTTAATATAATAAGACACATAATATGTATATTGTCTGAAGCAATCCGCGACCCATTGTATACATGTCTCAGGCTCGATCACAACTCAAAGTATATAATATTTTGGAATCCACTTCGACCCACAGCTAACTCGAAATTACTGCCAATGGTGTCTTATAGTTCGTTCCAATAATATATATAGAAGAAATCAAAATGATATGTCAAAACGCTGTATACGGATCCACGGTGATCAAGTCATATATATATATATATGGTGCCTTACGATCTTTATTAAGACTATAATATATTGTCGTAGAACTTAATCACGACTATTATAAATTGTATTTCCATAAGTTCGGGAACAAGACATGTATAAATACATGTAGGATACAAGGTAAGTTAGCTAGGATAAGGTTAGCATCCATTTTTATGAATCATGTCCGTAGCTAAAAATTAAGAAAAATATCCAATTTTGTTTTACCCATAATTTCTTCGTTACAAATCCGTTTTGAGTGATTCGAGTTGCCATGGATTCGTATCGAACTCAACATTATTAATATTAACAGAAAAAGTATAGGTTTATAGTCAAAAATACAGATTAGGTGTCAAATAAGAGAAGATAGTCATATCCGTCGTAAGAACGACATCTTGATGACCCTTTTGAAAATCATACTTCCACTTAGAGTTTAACCATGGATTTTGAATATATTTCATATCCATATAAAATAAGATTTTTCACCCAATAAAATCTTTTAATTCAAATTTTAAGATAGGTTTTTAAAATTAAACCCAAAACAGCCCCCGTTCGACTAAAACGGCGTATATTCGATTTTAAGGTGTTCTTCGTGTTTACAAGTTTTATATCCTTATGTTAGCTTGACATATAGTCATAATACATGTGTTGAAGTATTTTAAAAGTCAAGTTAGAATGATCAAGTTTATTTGCAAACAAGTTTAGAAATAATCTAAACTATGTTCTTGTTGTTATTAGTTATAACTCAAAATAAGATAGCTATATGAATATGAATCGAACGAGATTTTGAACAAAGCTATTACCTCAACTTACTAGGGTAAAGCTACTGGAAAATATAGTAAATAATCTTTAGCTCAAAGGTAGCTTTGATGGCTTGAAATTCTTGAAGTAGAATCATGGAATCAACAAAAGTGTCAAGTAAGAAATCTATCTTGATTTAAGATTGTTATGATTATATGAATTGAACCAAAGCTTGAATATGTTTATTACCTTGATTATAAGATGGAAAGCTACTGATATGAAAGTAGGATTATGGATTCTAAAGAGTTGTGGAGTTGGATTGAAAGATTGGAAGCAAACTTCTTGGAGTTTGAAGATTATCTTGATATGTTCTTGATCAAGCTTTCTTATGATGATTCTAACTTAGCTTTTGATTCTAAAACTTGCTGAATTGTGTTGTGTTCTTGAGAGAGTGTTTGAGTATGTGTGTTTTTAGTTAGAAAAATATGAAGTAGAAATGAGAATGGAATGGATGTATAAGCAGTAAAGATGGCATGAGGTTAAGGTAAGTGTATAGGATCCTTATGTTGAATTTTAGCTAAATGGTTAATACTAGTTGTCAATCCATGGCTCCTACATGTTTCTTGCTGTCCTAGGGTTGGTAATATGCATGTTTTTATGTGTATATACTAATAGTATATACGTATAGAAACTGGTTACAATACGGGTATAAATACCGTATGAATACGAGTAGAATTCTTGATGGAATTGAATGGGAATATGAATATAGCTATCTTTGTTGAGTATAAGTATATTGATATATGTATTTAAGTCTTTCAAAAGAGTATTAATACATCTTAATACAATACATATATATTGATTTTAACTTAAGAGTTAATACGTCGATAATCGATACATATACGTATATTGTTTCAAAGTCTTTAAGTTAGTAGTCTCATCTTATATATATATAACTCAATGTTATTATACTTAATGAGATACTTAAATATCATTTAATCAAATCATAATATATATATATATATATATATATATATATATATATATATATATATATATATATATCCAAATATATATTCTTTTAATTAATTATTACGATATATGACGTTCGTGAATCGTCAGACAGACTGGGTGGCCGAACGTTTTTATAAAATTCATTCCAAATAACCAAGTCTTAATAAATTTGATTGCCTAACATGTTGGAAACCTTAATTATGTAAATATTAATCTTCTATATATTAGCGGAAAAATCCGGGTCGTTACATAGTAAATGCCGGTTATAAGAACTGGTGTGCGCGAGTAGTTGTATATGGATTCATAGGGCTTGACATCCCCATCCGTTCCAGGTATAGAGACCCTAGCCTGAACTATAAAGCGGACGTATGCTATTTGAGTTTAGTACACGTTGGTTTGCGTGTATTGTACATGTTGGTTGCATGTATGTTAAAAGATGGGTACTTTTTATATATACGTTAACTTTAGTTACCAGGGTGCTCAATTTTGTAGAATATTTTAATAAACGTTTTGGATGAAACAACTGAAATCTTGTGGTCCACCTTTATATATAGATTATACGCAATATTAAAACTATGAACTCACCAACCTTTATGTTGACACTTTTAGTATGTTTATTCTCAGGTCCCTAAAAGTCTTCTGCTGTTTGCTTATACGTTATACAAGCTATGTGCATAGAGTCATACATGCTTTATTCGAGAAAACTTTGCATTCACAAAATTATCACCATGTATCTTATTTTGACTGCATTATCAACGGATGTATTATTGTAAACTATTATTTACCGTGATTGTCAATATGTAGAAATTATCAGATGTCAAAAACCTTGGAATTTGATATTCATTTATGGTGTGCCTTTTCAAAAGAATGCAATGTTTACAAAACGTATCATGTAGAGGTCAAAACCTCACTATGAAATCAATGAATAACGTACCTCGTCAATAGCGATTTTGACGGGTTGTTACAGTTGGTATCAGAGCTTGAGGTCATAGGGAACTAGAATTTGTATTAGTGTTTTTAACTGGTAATTGTTAGGATGCATTAGTGAGTCTGGACTATGACCGTATTTATTTTTACCGATTTTTGCTTATCATTTCTTGTCAGAAATTACATACTTATCATTCTTAAGTCTTGACACATTTTACTGTAATTATTGCATAAATGGTAGTATAGACAAATCATATCTCATCATATTTATCACAGTAGACTTTGTCTGACACTTTCCTAAATTTCCTCCGTAAATTATAGAATCTTTTTGCTATATATACGTATTCGAAGAGACGAAGATATCATTCAGTATTCAACACCCATCTCATATCGAAAACCCTTTATTCGATCATATAATACGGATTTCTCACTTGATTCCTCGAACTCCTCGAGCTCTAATGGCAGCGTAATCGGAATGAACCAACCAATTAGTCATCATCTTTTCCGGATGAATTGGGGGTGGGTTCGTAATCTACTTAATCATTGGAGACAAGAAGAAGGTGATCCCTTCCATCCACCACATTTCCCTCTAGGCGAAGAACCTGAAGCACTTACCGGTGAACCAGTCCGAAACACCATTTTCTCTCTCATTTCCAGAGTATCTCATCACAATTATATACTATCTCAATTTCTAAATCTTATTCATCCCCTTGTTCAAACCGTCAATCATCCCGGTGTAATAGAGGAAGTCAACGAGCTTCGCGCTCGAGTATTGGCTTTGGAAAATATGGTGCAAAATTTACAAGTACCAACAGGACCACTAGCATCAGCACCAATAGCACCATTACCACCACCAACCACATCCGCATCGCAAGCCTCAACTTCATAATCTATCCCACGAGCATCAATGTCATACGCACCATAGATACCAAGGAGTACCAACAACAATAAACGATGAAGTATTGATTACCTTAGTGAAAAACTCTGCGAAGATTATGAAATCTCTAATGTTTTAGAGATTATTCATTTCTAGTTCCAGCCAAAAATCAAAAGAGTTTAATATTATATTAACTCAATAAATATGTATTACATCTGAATAAAATATACATACATATATTTTCATAAAGACCGTAATAAAAATTCTTTTGTACAAAATATTACTTGTGAAATCTTTAACGGGTAGGTAATACCCGAGAAAAATTTAAGTTCACAATTATTATATTACACAGTACATTCTTCAAATATTCAATAATCATTAACTATACCCACTACTTTCACAACGATATACATTCTTTCATAGAAATCTGAGCAACCATTCTCATTCAAATCCAATTACATATTCTGATTTTAACATATCAGAATCCAAGTCAAGATATAACGGATATCATCACTCTTAGATTCCTAGACCTTTCAAAACTATACTTTGACTTCAAAACTGTGCTAGAACATCACTTCTAAAACCCAGAAAAATATTCATATCATTCAAAATTCTAGAACATCATATGTATATTGACGATTGCACTCTGTGTTCAAACCCTTCATGATTCTTTAAAACACCTCAATTTAGAAACAATCGAGAGGATGATCCAACCATACGTTATCTATGAAAAGAAGGATTTATGCATATTATTATGCACCTGGAAAACTCTCAAAACCTAAGTAAAAGTTTAACACGTATCTGTGCTAGATCCGTTAGCATTGTTATTATTGAAAATAACCTTGTAAAGGTATTGTTGAGTCCCCAAAATAATTAAGGATTTAATTATGACAAAACTGTAATTTATTTGCACTAAAATGTTATGTGCAGCCAGCACAAGTTTGTTTATGTATAGACAGCAGATATTGCTGTGTCGAGTGTTTAGGTTGCTGCCTAGTCTACCAGCACAAGGTAGACAGTATTCTTCAATTAGCACAGGATGTGTACTCAGCAATTCAAGAATATCAAGTGACTCAGCAATGAAGAACCAGCATAGCTGGAATGCAGCTTACTACACAAGACAGCTATGCTCCATTACAAGCATAGTGGTTTCCTGAGTGGTCTACATCAATTGTACTATTCAACAGAAGTCAAAGACAAAGTTGAACAGAAAAGGACACGCGTCGCCGGCTGACAAGTGACCTTACAAGACCACGTGGGAATGCAGAAGTTTAACGCATGTGCAGACATGTGTTATACCTTATCAATGCCTAGGGAACACAACATTCCATTTGTTTAAACAAATAGTGGTGCCAAACCGAATTGGGGTGTGCCTGCAAGTAGCTACCAAAGAGGAAAGAGGAGAGCACGCTCTCTGATGCAGTTGTCCCCACAAGTATAGACATCCTATGTACCAGTGGATAATAGAACAATTACACGGATAATAGGACTAGTATAAATTGATGTATCCACTATTGTAACAACTAGTAGTGGTGTGGGTTTATTTATTTAGAGTTCAAAATGTGTAATAGCTTAGAACACCCTCTGTAGCTATACTTAGGTAAATCTGTATCAACCAACTATCATTCCACCAAGGATAGTTGTAATTCTATGTGATTTTATCAATAAAGAATAACCGTTAAAAAATTACCTTTGACTCTATTTAATTTACTTGCTTGAATACTAAACTGTGTCTTGACTGTTATGTTAATCAAAAGAATTGTATTCACCCCCCTCTACAATACTCCCGTTGTTTATCAAGGGACCAACAACTGGTATCAGAGCTTCAGTCTTGATAATTTAATATCTTGGATGTGAATTCTCTCATGGATGCATATTCAAATACAGCTTACCTTGAAAATGGCTCATCCATTAGACCACCCAAATTTGATGAAGATGAGTATGAAACTTGGAAGGCAAGGTTCATACTTCACCTGGAGTCTATTGACCCACTCATGCCTGGTATTGCCACAGATGGTCCATTTGTCCCAACTGAGACTATTGATAGTATTCCAGCTACTACTGACACTCCTGCCATTCCTGGCAGAGAGGTTGTTCTCACTACAGCTAAATGGGATGCTGAGGACAAACGTCGTGTTGGACTTGACCCTAAAATTAGAACTCTGTTAGCTATAACTTTACCTAACCACCTGTTCAAACTGATTAAGGGAAAACTTAATGCTAAGCTTATGTTAGACTATCTAGATGTCACTTATGAAGGCATGGATGAGGTTAGGCAGAACAAGATTATTGCTTCAAAAAGAGAGTATGAAATGTTCTTTGCCTATAAGAATGAGACCCTTAAGCAAACCTTCATTAGGTTTAACTCCTTAGTTACTGACCTGCTTACTTTGAAAATCACATATACTGATTTTGAACAAGTAAACAATTTCATTGACTCACTGTCTGCTAAATGGAAACCTGTGACTGACCCTCTAAGAACCACCCAGACTTTAAAGAACTTTAACATGTCTTCTCTCTATGGTACACTTTGGAACCATGAGCAGGCAGAAGTTAAACTTGAACTAAACTTGAAAGAAAACTTTAAGTTTTCCCCCACCACTTCAAAATCTTCTAAAACAAATGATACTGCTCTTATTGTTGCTGCTAAAAAGAAAGCTCAAAAGGCTTTACTAGTTCAAAAGTTAACAGCAGAAGAAGAGTCAGCTGAAGATGATGTGGAGAGTGGTACTGGGTCTGAAGAGAGCAGTGATGATGAAAATGATGTGGAAGGGTTTGCTGAAGGTATGGCTTTGCTGGCTAGGCAGTTTAAAAGGTTCAATCGTAATAGAACCAGCAAGTCATACAAAGGGAGTAAGAAACCGAGTGCTAGGTATAATAGCAATTCAGTCAAAGGTCCTAAATCTGAGTGTTACAATTGTGGGAAGGTTAGACATTTTGCTGCTGAATGCATGTCCAGGAAACCTTCAATCTCACATGCTAACTCTTTCTCAAAAGCTGATAAGTACAAGAACAAGTACAAAGCTATGAAAGCTCAGACGAAGGAGAGTGCAAAGACTGATAAGAAGGGAAAGAAGTGAGAAAAGGTTCTAGTTGCTGAGCATCATGACTGGGATGAAACCAGCTCTTCTTCATCTTCTGACAGTGATACTGATGATGATGATGCTGGTTATGCTTCTTATAAAAAGCTGTGTTTGATGGCCAAGGAGGTCGAGGAGTCTGATGAGGATGATAATGGTAGTACATTTGTGTCTGATATGAGGGAAGCTGACCCGAAAAAGGATTTACCTCAATGAAAAACTGAAATGCTGTATAAGGTTGATAATTTTCGAACTTATACTGATGATGGAAAAGCTGAAATGTTTGACTACCTAAGAGTTGATCTATGTAGAGGCAGTAAACGTGAAGAAGTTTTGAAAAATGATAACAAATCTTTAAATGATAAACTTAAAAGAAAAACTGCTGAAATTAAAATCTTGAAGGATGAAATTTCAAAACTTGAAAAACAAAATTTTGCTCTAAAGTCCCTTCACATTGAGATAGCAGATATTAAGAACCAGCTAAACGACCTCAAGAAGGTTGTTGCTTCATGGTGTACATCCTCTCAACGCACAGCTAAGTGTGTAAATGAGCAGGTGCCTGCCCAAGTTGAAGCCTTCTTTGCTGGTGGCTATGATGCTGCTGCTGCTCTTGTAGAAGTTACTTTTATGGACCCTATTCTTGAAACTGATCCTGAAGCTGTCTTGCCAAATACTTTTGCTAAGATAGTTAAGGGTAAAAAGGTCTTTACAAATAAGTTTGTCAGATCTACATAGACCCTACCACCGTCCATGAAAGAAATTTTGGAGAATGAAGTAAAAGCCAAGGAAACCAGTATTTCAATTGATGAAACTACTGATCCCTCAAGCATTTACTATATGAATCCAAAAGAAAGACGCATTAAAAGGGAAATCACTGAAAACAATCAAAGAAAGTTGAAAACAATTGATTCCCCTTCGTGTTCAAATTCCACCAATGCCGAGCCATGTAGTGACCCGAACTTTTCCATGTTTATATATATTAAATGAAATTGATATTTACATGATTAAATGTTTCCAACATGTTAAGCAATCAAACTTGTTAAGACTTGATTATTTGAAATGAGCTTTATATAGACAATTGACCACCCAAGTTGACCGGTGATTCACGAACGTTAAAACTTGTAAAGACTATATGATGATATATATATGGATATGTATATAGCTAACATGATATTATGAAAAGTAATTATCTCACTATGTATATTAACAATGAGTTATATACATAAAATGAGACTATTGAATTATGAAACTCGAAACGATATATATAACGATTATCGTTATAGCAACGTCTTACTAAATACATATGTATCATATTAAGATATTGTTACACTATATTTAACATGATAAAATGATAATTATATATATCATTAAGTGTGTTAACAATGAACTACATATGTAAAAACAAGATTACTAACTTAAGAATTTCGAAACGAGACATATATGTAACGATTATCGTTGTAATGACATTTCTATGTGTGTGTGTATGTGTGTGTGTATATATATATATATATATATATATATATATATATATATATATATATATATATATATATATATATATCATATTAAGAGATATTCATTGTTGGTGATTTGTGTCACCAATATGATTTAAGTGTAATGGGATTAATTTGTTAACCAAAATAACCTTGATAACTATCGAACAAGTTTGGGAAAGTGTAGAGTGCACACTTGTTTAAACTTATCTTGATTACGATGGGGGTTCAGGGGCAGCGCCCCCCATAGCGGTGCGGGGTCCAAGGGGCAGAGCCCCTGGCTGGGGTCGAGCTGCCATGTCAGCTTGGAATTTTTTTTTGTTTGGGTTAATATCGCTTTATTAAAAATATGTTAAAATTTGATTTAAAGCTTTCAACAACATTAAATGAGATCGTTAACTTAAAGCTTTTAAAAACAACACTTACATATAACGACTAACGATGACTTAACGACTCAGTTAAAATGAATATACATGTAGTGTATTAAGATGTATTAGTACACTTTTGAAAGACTTCAAGACACATACCAAAGTACTTCTACGTAGCAAAAATGCTTACAATTACATTCTCATTCATTTTCATCAACAATTCTACTCGTATGCACTCGTATTTGTACTCGTACAATGCACAGCTTCTATATGTATTTACTATTGGTATATACACTTCAATGATCAGCTCTTAGCAGCCCTTGTGAGTCACCAAGACATGTGGGAACTATCATTTGGCAACTAGCATGAATGATTACACAAAATAACAAACTAATGTGACCTTATATTGACTAGCTAGTACACGTTTTTGGTACTCATCACAAACACATTCATTTTCAATTATTTTTGCATCAAAAAACTCTCTCTCAAGTGTTCTTCCATTGTTCTAAGTATTCTTCATCATCTTCATCAAAAACTACATCAATCTAGTTCATAAATCCATACATAAACGAACTTACAAAACAACTACTCAAGAACACATCAAGAATACTTTCAAGTTTACTAGCTTACTTCCAATCTTGAAAATCCTTCTAACTTAACTTTTAAAATCAACTAAACACATGTTCTATATCTTTATGATATGCTAACTTAATGATTTAAAACCTGGAAACATGAAGAACACCATAAAACCGGACATACGCCGTCATAGTAACACCGCGGGCTATTTTGGGTTAGATAATTAAAAACTATGATAAACTTTGATTTAAAAGTTGTTCTTCTGGGAAAATTATTTTTCTTATGAACATGAAACTATATCCAAAAATAATAGTTAAACTCAAAGTGGAAGTATGCTTTTCAAAATGGTCATCAAGACGTCGTTCTTTCGACTGAAATGACTACCTCTTACAAAAATGACTTGTAACCTATATTTATGACTATAAACTTATACTTTTTCTGTTTAGTTTCAAAAATTTCAGTTCATTATGAAACCATAGCAACTTGAATCACTCAAAACGGATTTAAAACGAAGAAGTTATCGGTAAAACAAAATTGGATATTTTTGCTTGTAGCTACGTGAAATTTGTAACAAATCTATTCTAACCATAACTTAACTAACTTATATTGTATTATACATGTACTCTAACATATTATGTAACCTTGATAGACCATAGACACGTATACAATGTTTTGACATATCATATCGACCCACATATATATATTATTTGGAACAACCATAGACAGTCTATATGCAGTAATGCTTGAGTTAGCTATACAGGGTTGAGGTTGATTCCAAAATAATATATATACTTTGAGTTGTGATCGAGTCTGAGACTTGTAGACACTGGGTTGTGGATTGATTCGAGATAATATATATTGATTTATTTATGTACATCTAACTGTAGATAACTAGTTGTAGATTACTAACGTTGGACCGCTAATTTAATAAACTTAAATCATTAAAAAGGTAATAAAAATGTTGTGAATATATTTCAATCATACTTTGATATATATGTATATATTTGTTATAGGTTCGTGAATCGATCCGTGGCCAAGTCTTAAATTCCGACGAAGTAAAAATCTGTGAAAGTGAGTTATAGTCTCACTTTTAAAATCTAATATTTTTGGGATGAGAATACATGCAGTTTTATAAATGTTTTACAAAATAGACACAAGTACGTGAAACTATATTTTATGGTTGAATGATCGAAATCGAATATGCCCCTTTTAGCTTGGTAGCCTAAGAATTAGGGAACTGACCCCTAATTGACGCGAATCCTAAAGGTAGATCTACGGGAACTAACAACCCCCATTCTGGAATTTGGAATGCTTTAGTACTTCGAGTTTATCATGTCCGATGGGTGTCCCGGAATGATGGGGATATTCTATATGCATCTTGTTAATGTCGGTTACCAGGTGTTCACCATATGAATGATTTATATACAGATAGCTATATGCCTGTATGTTACTTTTGAAAAATGAAATCTTGTGGTCTATTATTATGAATTGATAACACATAGGTTAAACCTATAACTCACCAAAATTTTTGTTGACGTTTTAAGCATGTTTATTCTCAGGTGATTATTAAGAAGCTTCCGCCGTTACATGCTACATAAAGACAAGATTGGAGTCTGCATGCTTGTATAATATTGTTTAAAATCTGCATTCGAAGATTTATGTCGATGTGTAATATTAATTGTAAACCATTATGTAATGGTCGTGTGGAAACGCTATATTTTAGATTATCATTATTTGATAATCTTCGTAATGTTTTAAAAACCTTTATCGATAAAATAAAGGTTATGGTTGTTTTAAAAATCGAATGCAGTCTTTGAAAAACGTCTCATATAGAGGTCAAAACCTCGCAACGAAATCAATTAATATGAAACGTTTATAATAAATATGAACGGGACATTTCAAGCCAGCTGATGAAATTTGTACTGGTCAACCAATAGCTGCTGACAAGCCAGCAAAACGCAATAATGGCAAGTCAAAGGCAGCAGTCAAGATTCATACGAATCGACCGGTATCAGCTGACGGGTCAGTAACTTCCCACACTGGCTCGTCAAACAATAAAGGCAAAGCAGTGTATCATGATTATGGTACTGGTTCTAAGAAGAAAGCTGCCCTTAAGGGAAAAGCTAAAGTGAACCAAATTGTGGAATCATGTGCTGAGTCATCTATCACTGAGATAATGAATGTCAAGCTTGACCAGCTCATAGCTGCCATATCTGAAAGCATACCTGATCTTACTGCACCCATTTACTCAGTGTATGACCAGTCACCAATACCAAATGTGAGAAAATGCTACAAGTGTGGCAGTAAGTTTCACTTAGCTAACTGGTGTACTCTAACCCTAACCCCATCTGCTGCTGCCTCTTCAAGCAAACCAGCAGACAGGTAGAGATCATCAAAGATGACCCTTCCAGAACGCATCCTTAGATGGGTTCTCAAAAAGAACTAATCTCTTAGCTACTGTGCATGAAATTCAAAACAAGCAAATCTGGTATCTCGATAGTGGATGTTCGAGACATATGACCGGAAGTAAGTCCCTGCTAATGGACTATCAAGAAAAGGATGGTCCAGTTGTTTCATATGGAGATAATTCGTTGGGTTACACAAAGGGTTTTGGTACTTTAACAAATGGGAATGTTACATTTTCAAATGTAGCATATGTCGTTGGGCTTAAACACAACTTACTCAGCATAAGCCAACTGACAAGCAAAAATAAGATAGTTCAATTCAGAAGAAAAATTGGCACTATTTTTGATAAGACATGGAAGCCACTGCTGACAGCTAAAAGACATGAGAACATGTATCAAATTAACTTGAACACAGCAGTCACAAAAACTGATACTTATTTTTATTTAAAGGCAGCAGACAACCTCAAATGGTTATGGCACAAGAGACTCTCACATCTTAACTTTAAAGATATTCACATATTATCTAGTAAAAGTTTGGTGTCTGGGCTACTCACAATGTCTTATGTGAAGGACAGATTGTGTCCTGGTTGTGAAAAAGGGAAGCATCACCATGCCTCATTCAAGTCAAAGCAGATTTCATCTGTTGAGAAACCATTTCACCTACTTCATATGGATCTGTTTGATCCTGTTAATATAGCCAGCTGTAGTGGAAAGAAGTATACACTGGTGATTGTTGATGAATATTCCAGGTACACTTGGGTATTCTTTTTGAAGCAAAAGAGTGAAGCTGCTGATGAAATTATCAATTTTATCAAAAGAATGGAACTACTGAATGGGCAACTGGTGAAGCAACTTAGAAGTGATCATGGTACAGAATTCAGAAATGCTACATTGGAAGAATTTTGTGCTGACAAAGGTATTTCACATAACTTTTCTGCTGTGAGAACACCTCAACAGAATGGTGTTGCAGAAAGAAGAAATAGAACTCTCATTGAAGCAGTAAGATCTATGTTGGCTAAGTCTGGGCTGAAAAATTCATACTGGGCAGAAGTTGTGAACACTGCTTGTTTTACCCAGAATAGATCTTTAATAGTGAAAAGACACCAGAAAACTGCTTATGAAGTTCTCAAAGGCAGAAGACCCTCAATTTCATTTCTTCATGTATTTGGCACTCCCTGTTTCATTTTAAACAATATGGATCAGCTAGGCAAGTTTGATGCTAAGGCTGATGAAGGTATATTTCTTGGATGTTCCAACATGTCAAAGGCATATAGGGTTTTCAATAAAAGAAAGGGCTATTTTGAAGAATCTATTAATGTTACATTTGATGAAACTGCCCCTACTTCATCTTCTGGTCAAGAAGATAAGGATTTACTGTTTGAAGAGCCAACTCAGCAAGCTCTAGATGATGAAGAAGAACCAGCAGCAAATCCCTCACCAATCCATGTTGCTGGGTTCTCTGATGATGAGATGGAACACTATGTTCCATCTGTGTCTAAACCCGGTGGACCTACTGGCTCTACTGAAGTTTTACAACTTGAGCATAGGTCTACTGGTTCCGAAGGATCTCAAGCTGGTACTGGTTACACTCATAATAAATAGCTGTCTCCCACTGCTGCTCATTCCTCTGAGCCAGCTGATGATCAAGATGATGTGTGTTCCACAACAAGCTCACCTGTTCATAACACTAGATGGACAAAGGAGCATTTAATTGAATAAATTATTGGTAATCTGGCCAGTGGTGTTAAAACAAGAAGACATGCAACCAGCAATTTTTGTATGCATGTAAACTTTGTATCTACCATTGAACCTACATGTCATGAAGAAGCAATCAAAGATCCGAGCTGGGCAGGAGCTATGTAAGAAGAGATCTCCCAGTTTGATAGGAATAAGGTTTGGACATTGGTAACTCAACCTGATGATGAAACTAAAAAGATCATTGGTACCAATTGGGTTTTCAAAAATAAGATTGATGAAGATGAGATTGTGATCAGAAACAAAGCTAGATTGGTAGCTCAACGTTTCAAACAGGAAGTGAAGGGACCCGTTTATATACAATATAAACAATTCACAATAGTTGATTACATCGCGAGATACTTGACCTCTATATGATACATTTTACAAACATTGCATTCGTTTTTAAAAGACAAACTTTCATTTCAATGAAAGTTGAAGGCATGCATACCATTTCATAATACATCCAACTATAATTGACTTAATAATAATCTTGATGAACTCAATGACTCGAATGCAACGTCTTTTGAAATATGTCATGAATAACTCCAAGTAATATCTCTAAAATGAGCAAATGCACAAGATTTCTTTCATACCTGAGAATAAACATGCTTTAAAGTGTCAACCAAAAGGTTGGTGAGTTCATTAGTTTATCGTAATCAATCATTTTGATAATTTTAATAGACCACAAGATTTCCTTTATTCAATAATCATACACTCACAAGTGTTTAAAATTCATTCATATGGATTGAACACCTGGTAACCGACATTAACAAAATGCATCTAGAATATCCCCATATATAAATATCGACGTACTAAAGCAGTTCAAATTCTCTGACTGGGGCGTGTCAAAGCCCATAGATCTATCTTTAGGATTCGCGTTAATTGGTGGCAATTATAATAAACACCAATTCTTAGGCTACCAAGTTCAACAAGGGCGATATCCGGTATAACAATTCAACCATAGAATGTAGTTTCAATTACTTGTGTCTATTTCGTAAAACAGTTATAAAAATAGCGCATGTATTCTCTGTCCCAAAAATATATAGTGCAAAAGCATTTAAAAAGGGAGCAAATGAAACTCACAATACTGTATTTTGTAGTAAAAATACATATGACGGCATTGAACAAGTGTAGGGTTGGCCTCGGTTTCACGAACCTATATCATATATATATATATATATATATATATATATATATATATATATATATATATATATATATATATATATATATATATATATATATATATATATTAACACACATAATTATAATTGCACAAATTATATATATATATATATATATATATATATATATATATATATATATATATATATATATATATATATATAAATTTACTAGTTATATTAATAATCTATATGTTTCATATATACTTTTTATATATTTAAAATAAATAAAAATATTACTTTTGTTATGTTATGTTATGTGTATTAAGTATATCTTTGTGTGTGTGTGTGTGTATATATATATATATATATATATATATATATATATATATATATATATATATATATATATATATATATATATATATGTTTGTTTGTTTATTAAAATTATAATAATATTAAAATAATATTAGTAATGATAAAATAATAATAATGATAATAGAGTTAGATATGATACTTGTAATATTAATGATAAAATGATAACTTAATTAAAAAAAATAATTTAAAAATGTTACTTTTTAATAATAATGAATACTAATAATAATAACTATAAAAAAATAATGATTTTACTAATAATAATAATGATACTAATATTTATATTTTTAATATTTGTAATAACATAATAATAATAATAATAATAATAATAATAATAATTACTAATAATAATAATAATAATAATAATAATAATAATAATAATAATAATAATAATAATAATAATAATAATAATAATAATAATAATAATAATAATAATAATAATAATAATAATAATAAAAATCTTAATAATAACAAAATCATCATTTTTACTACGATATATAATAATACTGATATTAATAATGATAACAATAATATTAGTAATTAAATTTTTCCGATTTTATATATTTAATTCTTATGTTTAAATTATATTTTATTATTCCTCATTTATCATATATACTTTCATTTATATATACACACACACATATCTGTTTACAATTAATTGTTCATGAATCGTCAAAACTGGTCGAGGTTAAATGAATGAAATAAAACAGTTCAAAAATTTTGAGACTCAACATCACAGACTTTGCTTATCGTGTCAGAATCATATAAAGATCAAGTTTAAAGTTGGTCGGAAATTTTCGGGTCGTCACAGTACCTACCCATTAAAGAAATTTCATCCCGAAATTTGAGTGAGGTAGTCATGGCTAACAATAAAAATGTTTTCATGATGAATATGAGTTGATAAATAGAGTTTTATCATCATTGAGTAATAAGACAATTCGATTACTCGAAGAGTACGAATGAAGCTATCACTAAATAGTGAAATGAGAAAGACAAATTTCATCATAACTTTTAACTAGTCATGGTTGAATTTCGGAATTCAAGAGATTTAAAGATAATATTTGAAACCTATATAAGATTTGATCCTTTGAAATTTAAGGAAGTTAGAATCTTCTTGATTAAATGCGACGATCTGTCTCGATTGTCCTATCGGATATTTCACTATAAATCCACCCTCTTCCTTTCCTTTATATTTTGGAGTTCCACACTTTTGCTTTCTCTTCCCGACTTTAAGTCAAGCGAATAATGGTCCAGAATTCGTAGTTATGGAGTTTCAAATGAATATAACTAATGTTCTGAGAGAGAGATTGTAATAGCACAATCTTGATTGGTTAAATTACCAGAATTTAAGAGAAAATATAGAACTATCAGGAAGATATGTTCTCGACATGTTTGGAGATTATGTAGAATGTAAGAGTCGTGTAACATGGCACATGATGAAGTTATAGTCTGTGAATCATCACGTCTCATTAGAAACTCAGCATGACTTACCGTAATATAATCACGTTGATCAAGTGTCATTATATTATACTAACTCATGCATCAATTTCCAACACTACTTCAAAATCATTCATAATTCAAATTCTAATTTTTTTCCAGAATTTAGAAACTAACACAGTTTCATTTCTGATGTAACACTAATTTCGCGAAGAGATAAATAATTTCAGGTAAGAATAATTATGAAATTATCTTCAGAAATATGGAGGATATTTATAATGAAATATATGATGATATCCTAGAATTTTAGAATCATAGAGTGATGAAGAAATTCATTCACAATGATTTAGAGCAATTTAGAAGTAAGGTATTCGCTAAAGATTTTATCAGAAATAGAATTATCAGGATTCTTTAAATACAGAGTTTGATCCTTGTGATTTTGTTCAGAGTCTCCTTCATGGTTTTCTCAACTCGTTGTTCAGTATCAAAACTCTTGAGCTCTTTTAGTATGTCGCTCTTTATTATCAAACTTTTGACTTTTAAACAGTCTTCAGTTTTCGATGCTTCATTAGCTTTCTTTCAGAACTCAGAGATCTGATTCATAAGCTAGAGTGCTTTTCAGGAATTTCAGAATGGAAGATCATAATTCTAAGAGATAAATGTTATATATATATATATATATATATATATATATATATATATATATATATATATATATATATATATATATATATATATATATATATATATATATATATATATATATATATATATATATATTTAACTATTCATGTAGAAGCGCGGCGAGATTCAAAATATTGATTGCTGATTACCAGAAATTGATATGGCAATTCTCATCACAAGATGTGGATGAGTATATGACAGGGTTTCGATGAATGGAATGATTTTTTGGAAAGTCAATGATTAATGAAGTTGCTGGTAAGTTTACTGCTAATGTGGTGGAATATAAACGGTTCTCCTGTAATGATGACGAAAGGCGAACTTATATATCAAAGTTATAATAGAGTTTATTCGAATGAAAGTCGAAGTTGATTTGCTGGAGCTGTGACAAAAATGGTTAATTTGAAAAAGGATTGCAATGTTATTTTCGGTAATAACAATGCCAACGGAGCTAGCACAGATAAGTGTTAAATGTTTACTCAGGTTCAGAGTGTTTTCAGGTGCATCACTATATGCATCAATCTTTTCTTTCGTAAATGAAGTGCGGTTGGTTCATCCTTTCGATTGAGGTGTTTTCAAGAATCATGAAAGGTTTGAACGCAGATTGTAATCGTCAAGATACAGATGAGGTTTAAGACGAAATCAAGTGACAAACTTGAAGAAATGTTTAGTTTCATATGTTATAATCAATATTTTAATTCATTTTAATTGTTCAATGTTATTAGTCCCCAGTCGATAGTCCACAGTTAACAGTCCAATAATTCATATATAGTTTAATATATAATATTCGAATTAATTATTACGTATCGTGACCCGTTATATACATGTCTCAGACTCGATCACAACTCAAAGTATATATATTATTTAGAATCAACCTTAACCCTGTATAGCTAACTCAAACATTACTGCATATAGAGTGTCTATGGTTATTCCAAATAATATATATATATATATATATATATATATGCGTCGATATGATATGTCAAAACCTTGTATACGTGTCCCGATACTTAAAGTGCGTAAAATAAATAACAAAAATTAAATGACGATAAATAAAATTGCGAGAATTTAAATTGTGATAAATAAATTGCGATAAATAAAATGTAATACAGAATTAATCAGTTAGCTAGGAACAGTTAGCGTGGATTCCTACCAAAATTCTTCTCATAGTTAAATTGTTTGTTTCTAACAAATTTTATTTTTGTCCAACGTTTTCTTCATTATGCTACTTGTTGGACTCTGATAGGTCAAAATCCAAATATGAAATTGAATGAAAATGGTTATTCTGTGATGAACGGATTCGTACTTTTGTGGTTGTAAGTAGGATAGTAAATGACTATTGAATCAGATTCGAAGAATGTACAGTGTAACTTATTAATGTGAAATCTAAATATTTCTCGGGTATTACCTACCCGTTAAAATATTTTCACCATTAACAGTTTGTACAACAGAATTTTTAATTACAATCTTTATGAAAATATACTTACATATATATATTTTCTTTAGATGTAATATATATTTAATGAGTTAATATGATATTAATCTCATTTGTTTTACGGTTAGAACTAGAGTACATAATCTTTAAAATATTAGAGATTACATAATCGCCATGTCGAACGAATATAAATGATGTAGAACGATACGTAGAACGATGATTATACTCAAGGTACAGAATAAGATGTTGAGGCATGGATTGTTGATGGTACTGGTGATGTTGCTGAAGCTGGTAAGTTTTGCACCATATTCTCCACATTGATTACTCGAGAGCGAAGCTCGTTGACTTCTTCCATTATTCCGGGATGATTATTTGTCGGTACGAGTGGATGAATAAGGTTTAGAATTGTGGGTAGAATATAATCGTGTCGAGCTACTCTAGAAATGAGAGAGAAGATGGTATTACGAACAGGTTCGCTAGTAAGTGATTCGAGTTTTTCATCAAGAGGTGAATTCGGTTGATGGAAAGGATCACCTTCTTTTTGTCTCCAATGATTAAGTAGACTACGAATCCGTCGGATGAATTGGGGATGGTTGATTGGTTGATTCATTCTGGTGACGCTGCTTTCTGAGCTTAGGTGAACATCCATGTCGGAATAGCTGTCGGGTTCCGAAGAACTTGAACTAGTGGCGAGTTCCATTTCGTACGATTGAATAAAGGATTTTTCGATATGAAATGATTTCCGGCTATCGGATGGTATTTTAATTATATAGAATATCAATGTATAGTACAGAAGGTCCCGCAGATTACGGAGAAATTTACGAAATATGTCAGGCAAATTTTACAGTAACAGATACGCTAAGATATGAATTAGCAGATACGCTAAGATATTAATTTTATCTATACACTATTCATGCAATTAATGCAATAAGACGTGTCTAGACTAAGAATAATAAGTAGGCAATTTTCGACAAAAATGAAAAGCAAAACTTTTGACATGCAGACACGGTCGAAGTCCAGACTCACTAATGCATCCTAATGACTTATCAGTTAGTCACACTAATGCAGACCTGGTTCGCTAAGACCACCGCTCTGATACCAACTGAAGGGACCCGTTCATATACAATATAAATAATTCACAATAGTTGATTACATCGCGAGGTACTTGACCTCTATATGATACATTTTACAAACATTGCATTCGTTTTTAAAAGACAAACTTTCATTTCAATGAAAGTTGAAGGCATGCATACCATTTCATAATACATCCAACTATAATTGACTTAATAATAATCTTGATGAACTCAACGACTCGAATGCAACGTCTTTTGAAATATGTCATGAATGACTCCAAGTAATATCTCTAAAATGAGCAAATGCACAGTGGAAGATTTCTTTCATACCTGAGAATAAACATGCTTTAAAGTGTCAACCAAAAGGTTGGTGAGTTCATTAGTTTATCGTAATCAATCATTTTCATAATTTTAATAGACCACAAGATTTCCTTTATTCAATAATCATACACTCCCAAGTGTTTAAAATTCATTCATATAGATTGAACACCTGGTAACCGACATTAACAAAATGCATCTAGAATATCCCCATATATAAATATCGAAGTACTAAAGCAGTTCGAATTCTCTGACTGGGGCGTGTCAAAGCCCATAGATCTATCTTTAGGATCCGCGTCAATTGGTGGCAATTATAATAAACACCAATTCTTAGGCTACCAAGTTCAACAAGGGAGATATCCGGTATAACAATTCAACCATAGAATGTAGTTTCAATTACTTGTGTCTATTTCGTAAAACAGTTATAAAAATAGCGCATGTATTCTCAGTCCCAAAAATATATATTGCAACAGTATTTAAAAAGGGAGCAAATGAAACTCACAATACTGTATTTTGTAATAAAAATACATATGACGGCATTGAACAAGTTTAGGGTTGGCCTCGGATTCACGAACCTATATCATTTACATATATATTAACACACATAACTATAATCGCACAAATTTATATATATATATATATATATATATATATATATATATATATATATATATATATATATATATATATATATATATATATTGTTTGTTTGTTTATTAAAATTATAATAATATTAAAATAATATTAGTAATGATAAAATAATAATAATGATAACAGAGTTAGATATGATACTTGTAATATTAATGATAAAATGATAACTTAATTAAAAATGATACTTTAAAAATGTTACTTTTTAATAATAATGAATACTAATAATAATAACTATAAAAAATAATGATTTTACTAATAATAATAATGATACTAATATTTATATTTTTAATATTTGTAATAACATAATAATAATAATAATAATTATAATAATAATTACTAATAACAATACTAATACTAATAATAATAATAATAATAATAATAATAATAATAATAATAATAATAATAATAATAATAATAATAATAATAATAATAATAAAAATCTTAATAATAACAAAATCATCATTTTTACTACTATATATAATAATACTGATATTAATAATGATAACAATAATATTAGTAATTAAATGTATCCGATTTTATATATTTAATTCTTATGTTTAAATTATATTTTATTATTCCTCATTTATCATATATACTTTCATTTATATATATATACACACACATATCTGTTTACAATTAATTGTCCGTGAATCGTCAAAACTGGTCGAAGTTAAATGAATGAAATAAAACAGTTCAAAAATTTTGAGACTCAACATCACAGACTTTGCTTATCGTGTCAGAATTATATAAAGATCAAGTTTAAATTTGGTCGGAAATTTTCGGGTCATCACAGGAAGAAGGATTGGATTATGGAGAGACATATGCACCAGTGGCTAGGATGGAAGCTATCAAATTGTTCTTGGCACATGCTACTAAGATGAACTTTAGGGTATTCCAGATGGATGTTAAGTCTGCATTTCTAAATGGAAGCTGCAAGAAGAAGTTTACCTCAAACAGCCTCCTGGTTTTGTAAGCATTAAATATCCAGACCATGTCTACAAACTAGACAAAGCTCTTTATGGCCTCAAACAGGCACTAAGAGCATGGTATGAGACACTTCATGTATATCTCACTGGTATAGGTTTTAAAGTTGGAACAATTGATACCACTCTATTCTCAAAAGAGATAGATGGTGATCTCTTGCTGGTAAAGATATATGTGGATGATATTATTTATGGATCTAAAAATGAGAAACATTGTCAAGATTTTTCAAAACTTATGTCAAAGACATATGAAATGAGCTTACAAAGAGATTTGCAATACTTTTTAGGATTGCAAATTAAACAACTTGATGATGGAATTTTTATAAGTCAAGATAAATATATCAAAGATATGTTAAAGAAATTTGGTCTGACCTGTTTAAAAGATATATGGACTCCAATGGCAGCATCTATCAAAATTGATGCTGATCCCAATGGTGAACCAGTCAGCATCTATCAAGATATATGTATCTAGTGTTATCACCCTTCCAACCAGCAACTTTGACTTTTCAGTCAGACTAGCCTTACTATTACCTTGACGTATACGTTTGCCCTTGTTACCGGGGAACCTTTTACATCCCACCATATTAACAGAAAACGTACCAGCAACTTTATTACTCTGTAGCGTAAGTCTCTCTGACAAATCACTATATTTATTCATTGAAACCCTATCATGTACTCACCTGCCTCATGTAATGATAATTGCCATACCAAATACTAGGAATCATCAATCATTATTTTTAAAGTTCGTAGCATTTCCAAAACAACAGTTATATGTATACATATAACGTCTACCTCCTGGACTTATGTACTTCAAATCTGAAATTTTGAAAAGCACCTCAGCCTGTAAATCCATTCTTTGAGTTCTGAAAAAGCTGAATGAAGCAGCAAAAACTGTAGACAGCCTCAACAGCCAAAAGTTTGATGATAAAGAATAGTGTGTTGACAAAGCTCAGAAAAAGTTTGGAACTGAAAAACGGATTGAGCAAACTATGAAGAAGGCTGTGGACAAATCACAAGGACTAAACCTGTAATCAAAGAATCATTTAATATACTATATATATATATATATATATATATATATATATATATATATATATATATATATATATATATATATATATATATATATATATATATATATATATATATATATATATATATGTATCTATTTACTAATAATTATTCGTGAAACGTCGGAGATAGTCGAAGGGTAATTGTATCACACCCCCAGTTAGGGCCTGGGCGAAATGTGGCTTAATACCAAAATATACCAACATATTATAATAACGAGAACGATACTAAATGAGAAAATTAACTTTAATGAGTACGCAGCGGAAAATGAAATGTCGTTACAAAGGATTAAAGTAAATGTTTAAATGCAATAGTAAAATATGCGATAATCTCTTGATCCAATGTCCAAGTAGCATCACATAAGCAGTAGATAAGTAAGCTTGAATCAAACAGCACCTGAGACAAAACATGCTAAAGTGTCAACCAAAAAGGTTGAGTGAAGTTCATACGTTTAACAAAAGTTTGACCGTTGTTTTAGACCACAAAATTTAGTTTGTAAAGTTGATCTCCTGAAGGATCTAAAGTTATGCCAAAGCGTGATATTTAGACTAAACGTTCAAGTTTGCCCCATGACAAGTTGTGTCTGTCCTTGTCGGTTTTAATTTCATTATCAAGTAATACAAAGAATTAGTCAAATGTATCGGGGATGTTACTCCCGATAGGCCTACCCCCAATAATTAAGCATGCAGCAACAATTAAAAATATCACTGTAGGGACTTAGTCAGACATAGCTGGGTATAGCATAGTTTAACAGTTTGGTACTTGTGTCTAAGTTGTAAAAAGTAAAAACAGCATGTGTCTCACCCCAAGTAAAGTAAGTAAGTTTGCTAGCAGTAAAGAGGGGCTATGAATTCACTTTAGTAAGTAGAGAGAGAGTTATTCCTCGGAATAGAGAGTTGAACGAGTGAGCAGGAAAGTCAACCTATTGACATTTAAGAGTAGTTAAGTGTTTTGCCCATGTTTGAGTTTAAGTACGTGTTTATGCATAGTTTGTTTCACTAAGTTTCTATTCCTAATAAGTTAGAAAGTTTCCATTTTTAGAAAGTTTCTTATTTTAGTAGGTTCCCTATTTTAGTAAGTTTCTATACTTAGAAAGTTTCTACTTAAAGAGTGTTTTCCATTTTAAGATACTTGTCATATTAGATAAGCTTCCAATCACCCCTTTCCCTTCGAATGGCCATTTCAGATCTAGGGGCTTGAGCCATAGGACCCTTTAAATCAGAAATCCAAACCCTCTGCCTAGAGTCTCGTAGGAACCATTCGTCAAGAAAGTTCGAAGATCTATACATCTCTAATACATATCCCAAAATGTTCTTAAGTGCTACAATATAAGTAGTAGGTTATAGGTGCTAATAATAGTAATAGTGTATACATGTTATTTAATAGTATAAGTAGTATTAGGGTTTCATTAATTAGGGTTAGTTAATTAAAGTAGTAATAAATAATTAGGGTTTAGTAATTAATGTCCTAGAGTTTAGGTTTAATTAATTAGGGTTTAATAATTAATTAGGTTTTTAATATAACTAGGGTTTTGATTAAAGTAGTATAGTTTAGGTGTAATTAGGGTTTAGGGTTTTAGTATATATATGTATATAATGTCATGTATATATATAAATATATATATATATATATATATATATATATATATATATACAAAAATTTATTTTTTACAAGTATATATATGTATATGTCAATTTATATATATATATATATATATATATATATATATATATATATATATATATATATATATATATATATATATATATATATATATAAGTTTATTTTGTTTCCTTAATTAAACACAAACAAATTTCCTAAGTGTATTGATAAGGCTAAAAAGGAACATATATTTCATAGCAATATCCCTCCTAAATAATAGGTTTTCATATGTAATTGTATTATATTTTCATTGTAATTGTTTAAATAAATAAGTGCGAAGACAAAAGGCGAAAACGAAGATTTGAAGACACAAACGTCCAAAAAGCTCAAATGTACAAGATACAATTTAAAAGGTTCAATTTATTGATGAAAAAGGTCTAAAAATGACAAGAGTACAAGTTACAAAACGCAAAGTACAAGATATTAAATTGTACGCAAGGACGTTCGAAAATCCGGAACCGGGACATGAGTCAACTATCAACGCCCGACGCAACGGACTAAAAATTACAAGTCTACTATGCACAAGAATATTTATAATATATAAATAATTATATGTTATAATTCAGTAGGCTTATAACTACCTTTAGTGGTTTGATTCTTGATGTTATAATTCAGTAGGCTTATAACTACCTTTAGTGATTTGATTCTTGATTTAGAATACTAATAATGAAGTGTAAGAACAAAGATGATAATGGAGAGAAAGAAAGAAACACTTTGTAAGTGTGAGAAATGGTGCAAGTTTAATGCTTGCATTCATGGCTATTTATAGCAAAAATATCACAAGTTTAGGTAATACAATAATATTACTTTTGTGTATCAATAATTGACTATCCATTTATATATATATATTTATATATTATAACACTCCCCCTTGGATAGCAATTTTGTTTGTTGAAGATCAACTGTAAGTTACTGCCTCGTTAAAAACCTTGCTAAAGAAAACCCAGTGGGAAAAACTTTAGCTAAGGGAAAAAGAGTGCAGCATGGAGTTGACTTCCCCTCAAGTAGACATCGCTTCGGTTGTTACATCTTTTGAACATGTCTCATGCCAATGTTATGAACGTGTGTTCTGAAAATAGCAGTTGGAAGTGCTTTCGTGAAAAGATCAGCAGAGTTTTTGCTGGATTGAACATATCTCATTTCAATCTCGTTTTCCTTAATGAGATTTTGAGTGTATGAGAAGAATCTAGGAGGTATGTGTTTGGTTCGGTCACTTTTGATATACCCTTCTTTCATCTGTGCTATGCAAGCTGCATTATCTTCATAGATAATTGTTGGACTTTTATCGCGTTCTAGTCCACAAGAATCAGTAATGATTTGTGTCATTGATCTCAACCAAAAACATTCCCGAGTAGCTTCATGTAATGCAATCACTTCGGCATGATTTGATGATGTAGCAACAAGTGTTTGTTTTTGAGAACGCCATGATATTGCAGTACCTCCATTTAGGAATACATATCCAGTTTGAGATTTAGCTTTATGTGGATCAGATAAATAACCTGCATCAGCATAACCAACCAAATCTTGTTTTGATTCGTTAGAATAAAATAATCCTAAATCAGTAGTTCCTCGAAGGTATCGAAATATGTGTTTGATCCCATTCCAGTGTCTTTTGGTAGGAGCAGAGCTGAACCTTGCCAACAAATTAACTGCAAAAGAAATGTCAGGTCTTGTACAATTTGTAAGATACATAAGAGCTCCAATTGCACTAAGATATGGTACTTCTGGTCCAAGAATATCTTCATGATCTTCACATGGACGAAATGGATCAGTTTCAACATTGAGTGATCTAACAACCATAGGAGTACTTAATGGTTTTGCCTTGTCCATATTGAAACGTTTCAAAATCTTTTCAGTATATGTTGTTTGATGTACAAGTAAACCATTAGGCATATGCTCAATTTGTAAACCAAGGCAATACTTGGTTTTTCCGAGATCTTTCATTTCAAATTCTTTCTTTAGAAGTTGAATGGCTTCATAGATCTCTTTATTTGTACCTATGATGTTAAGATCATCAACATAAACAGCTATGATCACATATCCGGATGTTGTTTTCTTAATGAAAACACAAGGGCAAGTAAGGTTATTTGTATAACCTTTGCTTATCAAGTAATCACTTAATCGGTTATACCACATACGTCCCGATTGTTTTAACCCATATAAAGATCTTTGTAATTTAATCGAATACATTTCTTTGGGTTTTGCATTTGATGCTTCTGGTACCTTAAATCCTTCAGGTATCTTCATATATATATCACTATCAAGTGATCCATATAGGTAAGCAGTCACAACATCCATGAGATGCATTTCTAAATTTTTAGAAACTGCCAGACTGATTAAGTACCTAAAAGTAATTGCATCCATAACAGGGGAATAAGTTTCTTCATAATCAATTCCCGGTCTTTGAGAAAAACCTTGAGCTACAAGTCTAGCTTTATACCTTGTAACTTCATTTTTCTCATTTCTTTTTCGGACAAAAATCCATCTGTATCCTACAGGTTTCACATCTTTAGGAGTGAGAATGATGGATCCGAAAACTTTTCTTTTATTGAGTGATTCTAATTCAGCTCGTATTGCTTCTTTCCATTGAGCCCAATCATGTCTATTTTGACATTCAACCATAGATGTTGGTTCTGGATCATCATCATTATTCATGATGTCATATGCAACATTAAATGAAAATTTCTCATCAAGATTTTTCATTTCATTTCGGTTCCATAATATTTTTGAATATGCATAATTGATTGCAATTTCTGTATTGACATCATCAATCTCCTCTGCAGTAGGAGTACTGATTTGTGGTTCTTCTTGAACACTTTCTTTTACTTCATTATCAGCTGATTTTCTTTTTCGAGGATTTTTATCCTTTGAACCAATTGGTCTTCCACGTTTCTGACGTGGCAAAGATTCATGAGTGACGTTATTGCCAGCTTTTGGAATTTCAATTCGAGCTGGAGTATTTACTGCTGGTATATATGATTTTGTCACCGTTTTTGTATCTGTAAATGCATCAGGCAATTGATTTGCAAGTTCTTGTATATGCATTGTCTTTTGAACTTCTGTCTCGCATTCTTTTGTGCGAGGATCAAGATACTTTAATTGAGGTTCACACCATGAAACATCATTTTCTTTATTTTTCATTTCTCCCCCTAATCTAGGGAACAATGTTTCATTAAAATGACAATCAGCAAAACGTGCTGTAAAAACGTCACCTGTCATAGGTTCAATATACCTTAATATTGAAGATGTTTCATATCCAACATATATTCCCAACCTCCTTTGAGGACCCATTTTTGTACGTTGTGGTGTCGCAATTGGAACATACACTGCACAACCAAATGTTCTAAGATG